>NW_014333620.1:0-219910 GCF_000341935.2 Cephus cinctus | reverse complement strand
AGGAAGAAAAAAGAATAAAGAGAGAACTCAAGAGAAACGCAGTTTATTTTTCACTGGTTTCTCATGTTATTACGTTGCTACTTCTCTTTCTCCATATCTTTAACCCCCACCGCTCTTCTCAGCAGTCAGCAACGTCTGCATAAACTTCCATCCGGCTACGTGTAATTTCATCTCTGCACCGGTTAGAATTATTTCAAAAAATTGTATTTCTCTTTCTTTACAACTGCAACACTTAAAATTACCAGCTGCTTCCTTCACGGCCCTTGGTACACAGTTGGTGAATATATTTGACTGTTTGACGTGTCGGTAACTTTCTTGATCCGAGTCGACGCCTTTAACGGCGCCAATAAGATGGACCAGCTTCCATTCCATCTTGACGGATGTCTCGGCAACAATATTTCACGCGTCATACCGGGACCAGTTTTGCGTTTTTTGCCCTCCTAGACAGAAACTCCTTAGGCGAATGGAGACTTCGTTTTTTCTTACATTGCCAAGGTCATTCACATGCTCCAGTTCGAATAAGCTTCCGGTACAGTACGCGCGATCGTTAACTATCAGTTGGTTTATAATTATCTATAAAAATGATGCAATTACTTAACGTCAGCGAAAATAATTCCCAGCCGAGATTGTCATCGGACTTAGGAATTGCCATCACTTGGAAGCACTTTAACGCTGTGTTGTGTCACTCTGCGCACTGGGTACTCCAAGACAATACGACCTACGCAATCGTCTTTACGTACCTAGATACTACACGACCCACGAGTCATATATTCTAGGAGCGATTGTACATGATAGGTTAATGAACAGAGTTACCAAACAGTAATGAATAGACATTTCAGATTAAAATGGTAAAAATAAAAAACACGTGATTCTAAATCTCGCGTCTCGTGCGCCGGAATCCAAAAAATACCTGGACTTCTAATAGGTTTTAGCAACAGTCATTTAGCAAAAAAAAAAACGGTATTTATAAAAGCGGGACGCTGTCTTCACGTTCAGCATCCCACATCCGATACTCCATTTAAACAGTTCTGAATCTTATGCATTTCAACGAATCCCATACCTGTGTGAAGTTAGCCTCAGTTTTTACCAATAGTTCTGTCCAATCAAAAAAAATGGATGAAACGAGGCGATGCCTTCTCCTCTACCTGTACTGCTGAGTGCGCGGAAGGTAAAGTCCATTGATCAGTTTGAATTTCAATCCATCGATTAGTCTGAAGGGAGCCGAAGATCCGTAAGGTTGGTACTGTCACGTGAAAAAGTTTTCCCAAGCGCAAGATAACTCGTGGACAACGCTCGCATGGAGACGGCCGAGTGCCAGGGCACGCCTTGGTGCGATTCTTTTGTTCACTTGGCGAACAAAGCCCCCTGGATGGACGGATGGACGAGGAAGAGGAAGAGGAGGGTACTCGAGGGGAATTCGAGTAGCCGCTTTAAAAGCCGGGCCCACTGGAAACCGATACCGATCGCCATATTGAATCACTGAGTAAAATGAGGCTTCGATTTCTGGACGTGTACTCGTCCTCTCTCTCGGTCTTCATATTTTCCTGATACTCCCTCTCTCTGTCTCTCTCGCGTCTTCGACAGCCACTTCATAAAAATGACGACGAAAACGATGCGACGCCTGCGATATCGCGTGACGTCACGATGTCTTCCCTGCTCCTGACACACCCCAAGTCACCCTTATTCTTATTTTTTTCTCCAGGGCGCAAGATCACCGTAATACTATTTCCTTATGCACAGATTCCATACCGTCTTATTCTCCTAGACGTCAAACCAAGAAAAATCCTTGACTTTCAGCTATACGCACGAGACGAAGACCAAGTAAATGCAGTGCTAACGATCCCCGTGTTTACAATCACCGATTGACAGAAAGACGATAGGACTCGTCATGATTCTCTATCGGAATTCGTCTTCACTCATTTTATACGTGCAGAGTATACCTGTATCGGGTATCCCGAAGGGAGAATTTCAATAACAAAATCACATGAAAATTTTACCCATAAAAAGATTAAAGAGTGTATATGAAAAACGAATACTAGCAGTTCCAGACGGTCGGCCTACTGTTCGCGGAAGAAGTGTCATTCCTCGTATATACATATAGGTATATGCGCTAGGTAACGTAGGTACGGCCAAGGTTCAGCTAACCTCTCTCCGGGTGACTTAAATATAGCGCATGACTTTGCGAGGCACGACGTTCCTGAAATTCATACGAGAATAATAAACCCAGGAAATAAAATAGTCCGCAGAGAATCCTAACCTTGAAATAAACTGTCGTACACGCGGAGTGACGGATATCGAGAACCGTTCGCGAGTTCAAGATAGTTTCAATAATTTTAAAAGTAACATCGCGCCACTCGGCGTAATCGGACGAACGAAAACAGTGACGCGCCGGTTGACTTAACGAGAGAGAAAAGGGCAGAGACGCACGAGCACGGCGCACTCCTAGAATAATCTCGAAGGTACGCGTGCTGTATGAAAATATTGAAAAATTGTTCAACGGTGGATGGACGTACAGTTTGACTAATTGCATTGGCCTTTGACGTCGAGGAGAAAGAGAAAAGAAACGTCCAAGAGAAAGAAAAAGATCCCAGTCGCATATCAGTCGAACAATACGTAACGGTTGTTGCGCTTGGGAATGAAATGGCGGCACGATTAAATAATAGTGCTCTGAAACCGTCTAGCGTCTTTGGTTTATATAATAGAATCAACGATTACGAACTGATTTCACTAATTGCCCAAGATGCTTCTGACGAGACTCAGAGCGAGTTGTTGCATGCGTTTTGAGTTTTGTATTTTGAATAATCTTACTTTGGCGGTAACCTTGTCGCGCAGCTGCATCACCCGAGTCCCACGGGCCATTCTAGTGCGTGGTCGTTTATCCTCACCCCATAGTATGCTATTCCAGGGTGACGGTGGGGTCGGTGCCGACGGAGGTGGCAAAACGTAGAGCATCGCACTCTTTTGTTTTAGTAGAATCATCTCCAGGGTGTACGAAGAGGAGCTGACTCTAGGATCTTAAGAACCTTTAACGATTCGCTGCTCGGGATTATTTGATCATTGTTCACCAGAGTGGTAAATGATTTTACTTGTTATCAAGGGACACTTGAGACGAACAGAAGTCCTTGTCACGAACACCTATCAGCTGTCACGAAAAGTCGGCTCATACGAAACTCCATGTATTTTATTTAATCTATGACGAGTCATCGTTCCTGCCGCGTTACGCGTACTTCAGAGGATTATTTAAAAACAATCCGAGGCGCTCCGAGTAATGTCGGTTTTTATATCGATTTCGAGTTAAACTCGTGGAGGACGTCCTGATTTCGCGTCGTACCGTCCTTACGAGAGACGGCGAGCGACTGAATGAAAAGCTTCGGCACCGAGCGAAGTTGGCCGCGCTTCCTTCATCCCTTCCAATGGTTAGAATTCTGCAGCCACTAGCAGCCTCCACTTACTGACAGATACAGAGCTAGCGCCACGACGCCCTGCGCCGATACTGGAATTGTCCATGGCCCTATGTGCATGTATGTGTGCACGTATTGAAAGATAGAGACAGAAATACATATAAGCCCTTAGATACCGTAGAGAGTGATATTTACCATACCAGGATGTTATCAAATCCGTTACCAAATTCATGTTATCAAATTGAGTCAGATCTTCATTGTTTGACGCGTTTGAACGATCGGAGATCCTAACAATTCTATTATTGGGAGTAAACGTGAAATTAACGGCTGGCGTATGTGGAGCTAATGGGATGATGTGGATTGACCGGAAACCAGTTCGCTGCGATTTCCTAGTCAGCTATTTAAGCGACGTGACAAAGCAATGTAATAGCCAATTGGATAAATCGCATCCTGATAACTGATTCAATGCGTTATCGCTTTGCACTAGTCTCTCTGGATTGTAAGCGTTTCTGATTGCGATAGACGTATTTGGTAAACAGCTTATTGCTGATACATACTCAAACAGAATGCTTTAACAGATGTTATTATTTGATTAATGCTTCGCTGAGTATAATTAGGAGATTAATCTTGGAGTTTACTATAGACAATTTGTCAGGTGCGATACGATTTCGCAAATTGATGGAGGAACAGTTTTAAATTCGCGGGAGGGCCAATAGAAAGTTATTCCAGGTCATTTTTGGTAGCTGTCAAGAGACTGGATTTGAACTGTTCTTGTTATATTTGGAGCATCGATAGATTTAGGATGAATTTTATGAAAATTGTGATATCTTTTCAATGACTTCATGCTTGACGTGCTGTATCGGATTGAGGAGGATCCTTTTGTTTGTAAAGTTTCGGATGCTCCCGATTGCTCCGTATGATTTTGATGGTTTATCTGCAGCTTTATCTCACTGAGATTCGCAAAAATTGATAGGCACGAGTACAAGTATTATAACTAGAGTCAAATGACAGAGTGTACTGTCAACGAATAACGTTTTCTTTTTGCAGAAATACAAAACTCACCGAACTCTGGGGGGAACTGGTGACGCTCGGCGATCGTTGCACCGTGACCAGGGCCATTCTCACGAATGCACTTTAACGATATTGTGACTGTCTCGTTTAGTTATCGTTAACGATTGGGATTCGCGACGATCGTACCGTCAGGAACACGTTAGGACGATCATTTTTCGCGCACGTCAAACGGCATCAAACTCGCGTCCGCCATGTTCAATACATTCCCGCACAATAGGGACAGCGCGCATGCGCGCGATTAGAGTTTGCGCGCGCAACTCGAACATTTTCACGGTGAGTGACGTCAGCCACCAGCCTCCCTCGATTATCCATACTCTTTTTTTCCTCTTCTTCCTCCGTATCCTTTCCCTCTTCTCTATTTATCTGCTATTGTACGCGCGATTCCGCTACAGATTGTCGACTCCAGTACATACATCAATGCATCATAAATCCTCGGGAGCATGATACAATTTTCATGACAAGCCGAATTAAGTCCCTACGGATTATATGTGTCCGCAAATTAATAGTCTTGAGATTATATAATAATGTAATTACCAATTTACAAGATTAAATACCGTAAGGAAATTATTTTGCATTTTGGCTAGGCGGGACATATTTCTTGGCTACTGATACTATTGGGTCTCATGGTTCGAATGTTTGTTCAGCGATTTATTGCAGAGAAGCAGTTAAACTCTATATGATTTATATACCTATATATTTTGCTACGCAGAATAAATTGATTCACGTTTTGAATTGCGCAGCAGACGATCTGGCGGATCTTCGCTGCAACTTCACACTAGATATATTTGAATTAATATTGGACGCCTGATACAATATTGCGCGTAATGCGGTAACCATAGATGGTATCTTTCAATAGGATGCATGACTGTTACTCTCGGATATCTTTTCTTCAAATTATTTTACAGCTGTGACAATACCGAATCATGTTCTTTGCACCGTTTTAAATGGCACAAGATTTGGGCCACCTAAACCAGAAAATCGATGCGCAATGCACTAATACGCAACCTCAGGCAACGTTCAGACACTTCAAATCGTAATGTGACTTGTGCTTTACCAATAAAATTGCACAATTCAAAAACTTTGTTTAAGTCGCATATACGGCGTGTTGCACCGCGAGATATCATAAAATACGTGCAAAACGTAGTGATTTATAAAAATGTCATTGATATTCACACCGATAAACCAGATCAGGTTGACAAATGTCGCTGTGGTACGAATGAAAAAAGGTGGAAAGCGATTTGAAATCGCTTGTTACCGAAATAAGGTTGTATCATGGAGAAACAAGTTGTAAGTTGATACTAAGTACTATGACGAGGTTTTATCCATTTTTTTGATTATATTTATGCAAATTCTTGGAATTTGTAATAAACCTAACCTAGAAAATGTAAAAATCGTGGAGGTGTTCACCTGAAGTCTCCTACGAATCTTATACAGAGATACAAGGTCTTTTTGTTTGTTTTCACAGGGAAAAAGATATAAACGAGGTACTTCAGACTCATACAGTCTTTACAAACGTATCCAAAGGTCAGGTAGCGAAGAAGGAGGATTTGATAAAAGCTTTTGGCAAAGAAGACCAGACAGAAATTTGCAAGGACATCCTTGAGAAGGGGGAACTTCAGGTGTCTGACAAGGAGAGACATTCTGCTTTGGATTCTATGCTTAAGGATATCGCTACAACTGTAGCAGAAAAATGCGTAAATCCAGAGACTAAACGACCCTACCCTGTTTCAATGATTGAAAAGGCCATGAAAGATATTCATTTCTCAGTGAAACCTAATCGCAATGCAAAACAACAAGCTTTGGATGTTATACAACAACTAAAAACTGTAATGCCTCTCGAACGAGCTCAGATGAGACTCAGGGTTCTTATAACAGGCAAGGAAGCACGAAAATTAAGAGAGAAAATAATGAAACTGGCTGCTAAAGTTGAATCTGAAGATTGGGACAGTGGAAGCTTGAATTTGATTTGTCTAATTGATCCAGGGCAGTACAGGGAGATTGATGAACTGGTACGCTCTGAGACTAAAGGCCATGGTATACTGGAGTTATTGAATTTGAAGGAAGTTACAGAGGGAGAACAAGTTTTGGAATAAAAATGTGTATGAGACAATAAAGTTTTTGCATTCTTCGTACGATTTTATCGCGGATTCCGAAACTTGCTTACATTTGATACATCAACTACGTCAATAATAGCTTTTGTAATGACTTCTTCTATGAAGACATAAATTTTGGTTTTTATTACGTTTTTACGTCTTACATATATATATAGATATATATTTTACGTAAAGTTCTATGTAAACGATTATCGTAGATTAAGTTGTTAGAATTGTCATTTAATAAATATACGTTCTACATGTATACGAATAACATCAATCAACAAGATAAATAATTTCTTAGCAGTATCAGTAATGACTATTTCCATGGTTAGATATATAACAAATTCTATACGAGTATAAGGTATTCCTAATTATATTTCTGTTGAATCTCACGGTTTATGCGACATAAATTCTTTCAGCATATATAATTCGTGTCTATAAAAACCTTTTATTCTGCTGCTTACGTAGTTCGTAAAATAAAAGAATATGGAAGCTCTAATGCTTTAATAACAATGATAATTGCGATTGATAATTTGTATGGCCAAAAGACAATTCAGATTTGTAACTTGGTCAAGAAACTGCTTTTAATACTCCGCAGCATTGTATTGCAGCGCGCCACAATTGTGATTTATTTTTATATTCTAGCGATAATACACATACTCATGGTACTTTTGGTAAGTTGAGTGCACTCTAACTTGTGCCCTGCACAATTTACTAAATATCAGTCATTTACTTTTGTTCTGTGACTTCAGCTCGAGGGATGTAAATATTTTCTGTGCGCTCGTCACACTTTGCAGCAATACGCGATATGGTTAAAAGAAAGTCAGACAACCTGTTCAAATAAGTTTGTGCTTCCCTGTCTAGCGCACCATCCCGTACTAGTGGAGTGACACTTCGTTCTGCACGCCTGCAGATAGTTCTTGCCACATGTAAGGATGCACAAGCCTTGCCTCCACCCTGATAAAATACCAAAAAGTTATAAATGTATTCTATGCACCTTTGCTAAATAGAGTAAAATAAATTCATAAATATATATATACAGGAATGATGTAATCTTCCGGAGGTGGTAATTGATTAGAATATTCCAGTATCCACTCTTCCAGATCTTTAGTGTGTTTGTTCTCGAAAGGCTTAGTCTTTCCAGGTATGGATTTAGAAATGGCATGACTAAGATCGAACAATATCATTTGCACCCTCTTAAGTTTATCCACATAAGGATGCTCAACTTTTCCATCACACGCAAACTCTCTAGCTAGTCCAATATAAGAGGAAAGCTCGTCAGTAGCACCAAGAGCGTTAAAGACCAAGTCATCTTTAGGCTTTGTATCACCAGCATCAGTGATAGCCAAACCAGAATCACCATCCCTTGAAAATACAGCTACTTCAGCAACATTTGAAGTATTACCGGTACTACTGTAATACAAAAATATATAACCAAGTAGTAAAGCAATGTCAATCTTTAGTCTTTAAAACTTATTAGGTTATAATCCTCTATTATCTCTTACCCGTTTCTCAAGGAAGCTTGCAAACTGCTTTTATACACGAAGAGGGATCTCCTCCAGACATTCCTAGCCAGATCCATATCTTAAAGGAAGATTATAGCAAAATCAATTAATAATCTTCCAAATTTTATCACTGTTCTCGTATTATCATCAGTTACCGCTCTATCAGCTGCCGTCTATTGCCGACCGTTCATGCAAATGTGGGAATGAATCCAGACAGAACTCACTGAGATCACATACGACTTGGAGATAGTTACAACGCAAAAATAGGACACACAGGAAAAACGTGAGAAAAACGTAAAGAATCTTCGTCAACCATTTCTGAATTCGCCTAGAGTCCAACGGCCGTCGACGAACGAAGTATAAACTGACGCACTCATTAATCGTTCACGTAAAAAAACATCTGTGAAGGTAATTAAATGGCAGTTATGCGTACAAAAGTCTTCCTCCTTAATATATATAAATAATAATTCAATTTTATTTATCTATTGACGCCATACGTTTTCCATCACAAAACTATAAAGCTCACGGATCTTGGCAACAGTAGACGCCGTTGCATCATTTGAATTTGTTTTCCCGAAAGTCATATATTCTATAACCGAAAAACCGCTCTTTGTAAGCCTAATTGATAATCTCATTATATTTTCATTGAATAATTAATGATAATACCCATCCCACTCCTGTTATCATCTATAAAATTTTCCAAGAAGGTTTAATTAGTTCTTAAAAAGTTAATAGCCCTGGGAATTTACAAGGAATGCTGAATACCTTATAATTATAGCTTCATGAACGTACAAAAAGTATTTATATTTTTTCGCTAGAGCGAAAGAAGAAAAGATAAACGTAACTTCATTAATTAAAAGTTGATTAGCATTGATTAATAACGAGCGCGGAAATTTAAGAAAGCTCTGACGCAGTGAATCACAATCGTATGAACCCATTGGTGTCGGCCAATCTATTTTAAGTCTATCCTGAAGGCTGTAAACGCGGAGCAACAAAATCAGACTAGTCCCTGTCCGTTTCCCGTATGAAAAAGAAACAGCACGCGCTGTCAGGCAAAATTGAAATAATGTATTCCGATTCAGAAGACATGGCGAAGGAGGTCAAGCAGAAACTCATACTCCATTGGAATTATCGGGGACTCAAAGAGATACCCGAGGTGGTGAGAACTTACGGTAGCCACATCGAGGAAGTTTATCTGAAATGGAATCAACTAACGTATTTACCAATCTGGATTGCCGAGTTGCATAACATAAAAAATCTCTATCTTTATGGGAATCGCATTCACAATCTGCCCGAGCAATTCGGAGCTGTGCGCCAATTAACAGTTCTCGACTTGAGCGCTAATCAATTCCAATCAGTGCCAGGATGTATTGGAGAGCTCAGCAACTTGAAATCCCTGCTCTTGAATGATAATTCTATAAAGAAACTGCCAGCCGGTGAGTCGTATGAAGGTCCATGAAAAGAAAAAAAATTCTCTAAAAAAATCTCAAGATTTTACGCACAGAATTGCATCGGCTTGAGAGACTTGAGGTATTGTCTATATCTGGTAACCGATTGGTCACTTTGCCAGAGTGGCTTGGATCACTTCCAAATCTACGTGAATTAAATGTCGATAATAATCTATTGAAAGAATTGCCTAATAGGCTTACACTGGCTTCCGAGTTATCAAGCATTTCTGTATGCTCCAACAGGTTGTTGTTATACGTATCCGTCTGACTCTTTGTACTTTCATACCACTGACATTGTGTGATATATACTTTTAATTCCGCAGATTAAGATATTTACCGTTAAATGGATTTCTATCTAATCCTATTATAAGATTTGACTCGAATAACTGCCTTAATTATTTATCTTATATAGTACTGTGTCAAATGATTATAGCTGTTCCACGTCCAAGAAACGTTGGAAACGTTCTGGCATATGGGTAAACGTATAAATGCTTTTTTAAATATTTTAATCAATATTAAAATACCGCAATTAATTGTAATTCCCCTGTCTTGTATTGTTTAGATGTTTTAATATACATAAAGAAGGTAATTTATCTCATAATAATATCAAGCTCATTATAAGCGCACACACTGCCAACGAGGAATTGATTAAAATTCCAATTGAATTGCCAAGGCAATTATTAAAAGTATATACCGTCCATGAAAATAGAACAGTCTCCCTGTGGGAATTGGCATTGAGAAAAATATATAATTCAAGGTAATTAACAATGCGATAATTAGGAATTTAGTGGACCAATTAACAATTATTTCAGGTATCGACATACCGTGGAGATTTTTGTTTCACCATTGAAAGTAAAAGTGTCGCATCAATTGGTTAGGAAAAGAAAATTATCACAGCATCTTCCCGACGACTATGTGCCATATAATTTAATTGAAAATGGACCAATAAGCATCTGCACGAATCCCCACTGTCAGGAGCCGATCTTTACAGAAGCCTGGGTGACCGTTGGAATGGGTCGTTATGTTTATTCCATACCGACTGTCGCCCTGTGTTGTAGTAGAAGGTAGAAAATAAAATTTAATTATATTTATAATTAATTATAAACACCTTCTTGTGTTTCAGCTGTGCATCT
This sequence comes from Cephus cinctus, assembly GCF_000341935.2. Lineage (NCBI taxonomy): Eukaryota > Metazoa > Arthropoda > Insecta > Hymenoptera > Cephidae > Cephus > Cephus cinctus. The sequence continues at coordinate 209,256 of NW_014333620.1, read as the reverse complement.
AAGTACGTGGCGTTCTCAGGCGGTATAATGAATCTCCTATGGCACATAGCAGATGACTGATCACATTTAATTATTTATAATCAATTTATTATGTACAAGATTGTCGAATGTACAAATGCAACAAGATTAATCAGCCTTAATATTTATTGAAACGACTCTTACCTTATTGTATTCGATATCTCATCGTCTTGTCTTCACAAAAATTTTAGCAGCCTCAATAGTTATGCGAAAAAAAAAATTTTTCGACATGGAGGAATTCGAGACGAAGGCTTGGCCCTTGGATACGCGTACTATAGGCTCACAGTATGCAGTCTTATTCATTTAGATGTTTCATCGTGTATAACAGTGTCCTTCAGCACTGTATATTCTTCACATTACATGGTAGCTTACGAGAGCACCAGGCATCTGTAGACACTAAGCGACTAGAAAGTCTAGGGCTCGATCCCTATCGATGTTGCACTTTAGTAACGCTAAGGATGCTTTGTCTTCAGGAAAACCCAGATCCCTCAGGGTGCGTAAATTCTCGTAGTACTCCTTTGCCTTGTCTTGATCGTATTGTGTCAAGGCTAGAGCCTTCTCAGCATCATCACCTGAGATTCCAAACTCTTCCAGTGATTGTACGGCTAGTAGATATTCCACTACTTTCTTGTTATCCTGACCACCGAGGTCGTTTATAGCTCGTGCCGCCCTGGACAATGGGAAACCCATGTCGCTGAGGTGTTTCGCTAGCTTTTGATTCTCTTCCGAAAGATCCATGAGAGGGTTGGACAGTTTTGAGAAGCTGGTGCACGTAGAGTTGTCTTGTTTCGTGATAGAGATTCCTGTATCACAGTCCGGACTCTCCAGATCTGGCCATGGCTTCCAGTTCTGGTGGACAATGAGTTATATATATAAGAATTCGTCTCGTAAAAGATATTGATAGTTACGTTACGTACCTCCATTATAGGTCGTGCTAATTCTCGCTGAAGTTCCTGGACAATTATAGAAACGCTACGTTTATTAGAATCGTTCCGTTTGTCTTCCTGTTCCTGATTATCTCCCTGCATCTTTGTTTGTTTTTCCTTCTCTTCCTCTTGTGGCTCTTCCAATGTTAATTCTTTGAGGATATTTTCTAATTTTGCTGGAGGAACCCACTGTGCTGTTGGTTGCAGTACCTATTGAAAAGATAAGAAGCCAAGTGTTATTTTATATTGATTAATGCACATATGGATATTCAAGACGTATAAGCAATAAACCTGAGCAAGCTCTTCCATATCATTGATAGTTTTCAACTCCATATTATCAAAAGGACTACTGGTGTCATTGTCAAAATCTCGGAGATCTAGTCCATTAGATTTCACAAGATCTTGGAGGTCATTGGCTGGTGGAGATAGGGGTTGCGGTGTGAGTATCGTTGTTTCAGGAGCTGGTGGTACCTTAACCGGTAATTGCTTTACCGTCTCAGGTGGTGGTGGCGGTGCCGGAGGAGAATCTTCTTCATCCTTTCTGTTCTTTTCCTCCAGACGAATACGATGGGCTTCATTGTTCGCGTTTCTCATCTTTCGCCATTCTGTCATCTTATCGAATGTTAATCTCTTTACGTTAGGTCGATAATCTATGCTAAAGAATATTGAAAGCAGCTACGTAATGATAGAAATGTATGACTTTACTTTGAAAGAATGTAAGTTTTGAGTTACAGCAGTGGTCTTTTTCTTTATCTAATAAATACCTTATCAATTATAAATACACTACACAGAATCAAGTGGAAGCTACTCGTAATATATTGTCTTACCTTTTCCAGCACAGACTTCTCCAGGCTGAAGTCATATGTGTGTTTAGACACATCAGGTAACTTATTATTGTATGCTGCAGGCAAGGCAATCTTCCTTGGCGGTTTGTAGGCCTCTGCTATTTTGACATGAACTCCATCCATGTAGGATGCAACAGAATCACATTGTGCTGAGGCAGTGGGTCGTGCCATGTTGAGTAAAACTTTAACTAGCGCACTCAAAAATGTTATAGATTACTAAAACAATTAATGAAAAACACAAGTGATAATTTGTCGGACAGCACGCACTTGGTTCCTAGAAACATTCATAGAAGTTCGACAATGTGAAAGCCTAACCATGAACTTACTGAATTGCTGGCACTTGTATAAGGAATAAAATATTTCACTACGCATAAGTCCACTTTTATTCACTTGCATAAAAATTAATAACACGGCACTGACAGACAAAGAAAATAATACTTTATTTAGGTATAATAGCGTGCCTTGCGAATACGTTTTGTCGCGAATTTGATAGATCATCAGCTTCTTGCAGCCATGTTAAATAAAAAATCTCGTGATGGAGCATTGTCATACTGATCATAAATTCTCTCATAGAAATACATGAAAAAAAGCTACTGACATATACTGATTTTAGAATTTGCTATTTTAATATAACTAACGAAATTTCATGTCTTTGATCTATATTAACAATCATTTTACATTTGACAATATTTTAAAAGTTTTTTTTTTAACGTGACTGTACTTTAAGCGAAATCTCAGTAGATAACGATTTTTTCCATAATGGTATTCAATGATTGAAGAACAATAGAGTTGATAGGTTCTAAAGAATTTATTCTAAACCACATCTATACAGTTTTTTCCTTATTATTGTCAATAGTTTAATAAATTACTATAGTCTTTAGATTATTATGGTATATACTTTCACAGTTTTCCAGGTCAAGGCATTTCTTGGTATACTCTGGAACTACCTAATAAAAAACTAGCGTGTCATACAAAATTTATCATTTTAAACGATACATTTAAAAATACTATTGTCAATAGTGCTTTATACCTAATTCTCTCTTCTTTTTAGGGGGGAACAACAAATTTCACAGGTACTCATTTACCTTATCACTAAAGCGACTTGATTCTGATGTCCAGCATCAGATTTAGTTGAGATCGTGACAGCACGAGATACAGTATTATCGCAATAATTTTGATAACAAAGTAAAAATACAAATAGTATGTTATAGTATAAACTATATTACATATAAATAAGATTAGCTAAGCTAAGTGTCTAATTGGTTCTATCATCAACTGGATAACAAATTTGATTTGGCCACTGTCTGCGAAGGTGGTTGTATCCCACTTGTGTTTTGAACTTTTTGAACTTCCTTCTCAGTATCTTGCATTACATTCTTTTTTAATTGTTTGGCTTCTAATGATTTCATATAAGCAAGGAAGGATGTCCACATTAAGCTACACACGCTGACGTATACCACGCGGTTGCGTTCTGGGACCACAGCGAAGTTAATGGTTTGCAAAATTGGCCAAACACAAACACCAACCTATATAAGAAATGTAGATGTGACCAAAAGTAACATTAAGAAATAAATTTTAATTTAGATAAATGCTTACTTTGTAAGTTGGCCAGAATTTTTGCTTCACTTCTTCAACACATTCTGAAATGGGTTTAAATTCTAAGAGATTTATTCCAAAGAAGAAACAACACATTGCAGCTGGACCGTATGAGACTTGTTCCACTAAGGCCTGTAAATGAACATGACGGAATAGTTATAAATATTGCAGAATGATTCGATCAAATGAATTTACCTTTGTGACTGCAGACCTAAAGTTATTCCGTGGCCACAAATATCCAGCACACTTGAGCCAGCAATATAGTGTTGGTGCAACAAAAAATCCTCCATATATGCTGAACCTGAGAGCTTGCATGTAATTCAAATCCTTCTTGCCTGAAATCTTTTGTTGTAATAAACTTCCAATAGGCCATATAACAGTGTACGATGCCATTCCCCTCACAATGGGATATTTCTGGGTGATCTCTCGGAACTTCACTAAGATAACTCTCATCCTTGCAAATACAATATTCTCTCTAAAACACAGAGTTCAAAATAGTCAAACCTCCTGCATCAATATGAGCCCATAACAGTTAATGGCTTCACTGTGAACAAAAGTATGGAATTATATCCACCATAAAAAAAGCACAGCAAATGAGTCAGTGTCTTTATAAAGTACAAGATCCGTACAAATACACAACGTTAAATACCTTATCAAACAAATCTGACAAGAACACAACACCCAGAATAGAATTTCAACTTCAGACACGTCAGTGGTCTGGGACAAAGTACTTTCGCGAAATACTAGAGCGCTAAAAGTTTAATGAAAATTACTAACATGTGATGTAATACCATACCGTTGACACATGACAGGTAACATTCCCTTGATAACTTGACATTTTTCTAACAAAACTTAGAACAATCGTTTTACAGAATTATACAAGCAACATCATACCTGTCTAAAAGGTAGCTTGGATTCCTTGAAGGATTTGCGAAACGTATAGTAAATAATTAATTAAAATCTACTCTTCGAGCTTTGGAATCTGCCTTCCCGCTCGTCGATTCGGCGCACAAGGAAATGCTACTTTTACCAGAAAAGAATTCAGGCTCGCGCATATTGGCAATCGTTTTGAATTGTTAAAGCGCAAGGCATGGATACGTATCGATGCTGCTGACGAAACACGAGTATCCATTCTTATCTGGCCTTGATGGACGACAGTAGATTTCCTACCAGCAGACCACAGCAGACTCATTGCTGCCGCTGACTCGTACTAGTCATACATATACAGTTGCGAAACAGATGAGACATTTCAGTTATAGTTTGAAGGAGCATAAGAATTTTGAAAGATGCAAGTGATTGAAATTTTATATAAGAACAATGAATGGCGAGGATTATTTAATGGAGTTTTCGAGAAACACCTACTCCTTATATTGTAACTCACAGTATATTCTGATAACAGAAAGAAAAACAGAGGTTTAATAATCGTACTTCTATACATTTAACCAGGGGGCCACTTTTTTTTATTACAAATATAATATATGTATATTGCCATAAGACGCGGGGAGACGCGTATACTCGATTTCTTTTTTAAAAATGTCTTCAAAATGTTGCGGTTATTAACAGCAATTAATACGTTGATTTAAAACACTAAGGGAATCTATTTGTAAGACTGCGATCAGTAACAAAGATCTGAATATTTGCATGGACTCATCAATTTTACATTAAGTAAATTAGTCTGTCGATAGATTAATAAAACCTATGTGGAATCGTTATGGAAAGTATTACGTAAACACGCACTACTTTCTCGGCTTATCTCAAAATAAATTTTGTGTATAATTGAAAATAATAATCATCTACTTCATTAGACCGCTGCTTCGAAACTCACGTAAAGGCTTATATGTTTGCAATACTAAACTCCACAAGCCAAATAAACTTGTGACAGTCAAAGAATGTCCTTTTCATTTCAGAAGCTGGAATTTGAATTTTGATGAATTCCGTAACGTTTACAACGAATGAGGTTTGCGAATTCATCGGTAAAATTATATACATAATTGACCCTTCTTCTAGAGTCGAGCGCCGACCAATCAGAAACATGATTGATAGAAAACGAACGTGAACAAAGTCAAAATTACTAGATACTATAAAACGACGCAAGTTCACTTTGCCACAATGTCAAAGAGATCGCAAATTCCTTCACTTTCGCTTAGATTAAATTGATAGTCCCTTTCTCCAGGCGGCGGACTCAATCTCACTAGTGGTCCACAAACTGAAAATAGAATACAATTTTATATTAGAGAACAACAAGCATGTGTAATCGTAATAACGATACTTACTGTCCGTGTAAAACTCGTCTAGCAAGTCTAGATCTGTCCTGACAATTTCTGCAAAATTAAGAAAAAAGCAGTAGAATAGACGCTCTTTTATCATGTTGTGAATATAAGATGCATCAAATATTTTACCTGATGTGCCCACACCACTAAGTATTATTTTGGCCTCTATTAATTCTGGGTCTTCTTCTTCTTCATCTTCAGATAATACAGGGTCTAATTTGCCGGCACCTCTTGGTGGTCTGAACAACATATCCATTATTATAATAGTTCGACTTTTACCAATGAGAATGTAGATTTATTCAAATCAGTGTACGGTCTTTACCAAGTGAGCTATTTTAACTTTATAATGACTCATCCCCAAATAAGACCATTACTTAATGTTTGCTCTGTGCAGATCAGAAACATGATCTATCCGTCTCTGATGCGAAGAGAGCAATAGATTTTTAATGAATTCATTGCATCTAGATATTTACCTTCCGACTTTTCTCTTTGGTTTGGATTCCTCTTTTTTTTCATCCTCCTCCTTTTCTCTCTTAATACCTTTTGGCTCCTCTTGGAGTCTCATTTCCAAAACTTTATTGTTATAAATTTCAGCCAATTCAGGTTGAATCATATACACTTTTATATCTCCTGATGTACTTTTCATATAGATTTCATAATTTATATTCTGCTCATCTTCTATTGCCTGGATCAAAATAATATATGAAGTTTGTGCAACACAACAAAATATGGATTTGAAAAATATTCAATTACATTACACTTCGATCTACCTTTGCAATATTTGGCACATGTAATTGTGTATCGGATGGAGCTTGAATTCCCAAAACAAGCTCCTCTCCAAATCTGTTTTTAACATCGTCATATGTAATATAAGCATACTTTCTATTTGCTAAATCGCTTTCAATATTCTTTATACTCTGCTGAATCCATTGGGTATGCGTATCTAATAACTTTTCATGATCTTCTAACTTTTGGATCTCATCTTTTAAATCAGTCAGCTTTTCACCAACCTCCTGTGTGTTGCATCCAGGACCTGCACCCCTAATTCAATAACTATTTAAATATCATTTTATATTTAACCAACAGGAACAAAGTTAATACATACTTCCACTGTATGCTATTCTTGCTTTTCTTTTCAATAAGACCAATTCCTTCAAGAACATTTGTAATGTCATATATACGTCTTTTTTGACGAACTTCCAAGATGTCTGCAGCCTGTAATAATTATTTTGTTTTGTTACATAGAACATTGAGTTTGCAACATTAAAATAATACTCTAAAACATTCCCATGCTCGAAACAGATATCACATCATTCTCAAAGTTTATTATAACATTGTATTTCTAATAATAATCATAGAAAATTAATATTAATAACAATATAAATATGTAAATCAACATAGGTTATGTGAAGTTAGCATAAGCAACAATGGATCCTGCAAATGGTGATAAATTATTCAATTATCTAACAGATTAAACTAAAATCCATGAAACTTAAAATAGGCTCAGCTGTCCAGCAGATAATAAAAATCTGTAAGTTATGAGGAACTTCTTTTAAAATTCCCGCAAGCCAGAAATGGCGTGTGCAACCCGCGACGAGTTAACCTAGATTCGAGATTAACTCCAGTATATTATTCGAAATAAATGTAAAAGTCTCACCACTTTTAAATCGAGAACGCCATCCTTAGCTTTCTGTAATAACGTGACGAAGCGAGTAGTTAATAATCCAAGGGATTTTTCAAATCTGCTTTGCTGATTGTCTGCCATACTCGTTAAGGCCGTTGTCAAAATTTTCAAAAGCTCGCACTCTCCTTCGAAATTGCCGCAACAGCCTGCACGCCATCACTGACCGTCTTGGAAATGCATTTGAATAAAGGCGCGTCATAATCTCAAAACATTTTCATTCTTTATAAAATTAATGTCAACAATTATTGCAAAAATCATCGCCGTTTTTTAAAAGAACTTATGACAATAGATTTAAATAAAATAAGACTGTTTCTCAAAGAAATTTCATAATTCAACTTTGGCCACTCGCGAGATTAACGAACTCGTCGTAGTATCTTTTAGCCAATCGAATTGGCTTAAACTGAGCGCGTTGCGATTGATTTTCTCCGAGCATATTCAAGCTCGAATTTCTACTGTAATGCAATTTATAACAGAACTATAAGGTTCTCTTAAGAATTCGTATTATGACTTAGATTTTACTGTAATAAATTATTATAACTATTAAGCCTCTTGCGATCTTAATGATTAATACGTAATTTAGAATTTTTATCTAGGCTTGTCCTGCGCTGTTACATTACTGATGTCTGATGCGCATGAATTAAGTTATCTGTGTTTGCTCATTTTGAAATTACTAATATTTAAAGGTACTTATCATTGCTATGATTAACTGCACTTTCACGACATTATATATACTGTTAACGAGGTACATGTATATAAGAAAATATCGTTGAAAAACCTTGCATATGGCTTCATTAACATGTATTTTTCAATTGATGTATGAAATATAAAAATAAAAATATGGACGTTAAGAAGACATCTCTATTTATTTTTCGCATATCTCATTTATGTAAAATTTTATGGAAATCTGTACATATAATTAAGCTTGATAGCTTTCGTTTACGGAAAGACAAATTCATTAGTGGCTGTAATGGCATCTGGACTTGGACTTGAACTTGCCGAGCTGAGAGTCTCATCTTTGACTTTGAGACTGCCTGATTCCTTATCCTTATTCTTTTCCTTTTCTTTGTCTTTGCTCTTATCTTTCTCCTTCTTATCTTTATCCTTGCCATGTTTGTGGTCATGCTTGTGCTTATGCTTGTGCTTGTGTTTCTTCTTGTCCTTCTTCTTCTTCTTACCCTGGTTAACATACGTTCATACGTTTAACTTATACGAGGAAAAAAATTAATATTTTCTTGTACTTACCTTGTTTGTAGATTCGCCTTTTTGCTTGTGATCGTCTGCTTCCTTCTTAAACATTCCTGGCTCAAATCCTACAGGACCTTGCGTTCCCATAATTCCAGGTAGGGATGCAGAATTGTCACTATAATATTCAGACTTGACTTTACCTTCCCCAGGAAGTGGCGGTCCACGATCTTCCGGCTATAAAATACCAAATAAAAGCAGTGATAATTTATTTAATGATTACGCAAGATTACATTTTCTAATATACGTACATTGTGTGGTTGCAGCTTTTGTCGTTTTACTTCTTGACCATAATCTGGTACATTTACAGGTCCAGGTACATCCCTATTGGGCGAAGCTTTTCTTTTATTCGGTACACTGACAATTTCAACATCAGCCGGTGGCTCGTGCTTCACATGCGGCACGATAACTTTTACCTATCATTGTCAAACTTATTAATTAATCATAATTATAATCTTTAATTACATTGTATTATCGGTAAAACTTACTTCTCGTTCAGGGCTGAGATGAGGACCAGCTTTACGTGGCTTAGTTATAGCTGCGAGTTCAGGAATAGGAAGACATAGAGGTCGTTTTACACCGTACAATGTGTAATAAAGATCCACCAGATCACATCTTAATTTGGCATCGTGGGACAGCATACCGCTGGTTAAAAAAATACATAGAGTATATTTATATTGGCCCATTTGAAGATTTTTTTATCTACTCACTTGATGAGATTCCAAATACGATCAACTAATTCTGGTTTATCCAGTCGATGCTTGTGTGCCCTTTCGAAAGGTGGATTTTCGACCATCAACCTGACTAATCTATGTCGAACTCCAGGATGTGGATCCATTTCAGCCATATCCAATAGGAATTCCATATCTTCCCATTTACCATCCACCCTAGTGAAATCAACAAGAGCTTCCAAAGCAGCTACTCGCACGTCTGCTCAAAGATAATTTCAATCATAATCAATATATTTCTTTACGGATTACACTTCCTGAGTTAAAACCTTTTTACCAATAAACTGTCCATATGAAGCATATGCCCTGAATAAATGTGGGTTGCTGGGTAGATGACCAAATTTTTGTAAAATCCTTATAACCTTTAAGCAGGCCACACTCACTGTGTATTTATAACATGGTAATAATTTTTCCAAATTTAAATTGCGTGTCACTTCTTCAAGGATAGCTTTTGTGTCGATGGATAAGGATTCTGCAGTAATAGAGGTTCTGAGAAATTACACAAAATTTCATTATATCCTTTGCCTATTGTATAAAATTATATAATAATGTGATTTAATTCTCACCCTTGCTGTACACTAATTACTGGAGTCACTGTGGCACCCAAAGCTTCGACCAGTGCAGCCCTATAATAATTATCGGAATAGCGATTTTTACTGTTGTCATTATACTTGAATAGATCCATTAAAAACGCAAGAACTTCTGGCGGGCAAATACCATGAGTATTTCGCAATCCAGCCATAGCCACCGGTATAGTCTATATGACATAAAATAATATAAGAGTTATGTGAATGATAAAATAAATAATTACATCAGTACGGTACCTTCTGCAGGAAGTAATGTTGGAAGTTTGAAAAATTATTCTGCTTGATGATCCTCCTACAGGATGCCGAGCCAAATAATTTTCGAAAAATTGCTAACATGGCTGGTGGGCCAGCCCACGTTGCTACCATAGCATTAGCAACTTTAGTCAAACAATGTGCTGCTCGTAGTCTGACTTTATAGTAGCAATGTTCATTCTCAATGGTATCTGTCAATGCTAAACGTGTTGCTGGCGTTGCATGATTTTGCAAGGCCTCAATTGCTTGCAGTTGGGCAGTTACGTCTCTTTCATGTCTTAACTGATACTGCCATTGATAATCAGGCTGTTCGATTTGCACAGCACGCATCAGAGTCATGTCTGGGTCCAGTCTTATCCATAGTACTGGAGAATCGCTGAAAAAAAACAATTAGTCTGTCATTGATATAATTTTGTTGAGAGAAAAAATATTCGATTTCATTAAAACCTGTATTAAAATCAAATTAGGAATGAATCTTATTGCTGTACGATACATGCAAATTTAGTGTAGAGTCGTATAGTTATCTTTAACTGTGATATGTGGTGTTTAACAAATTATTGTGATAAATTGCACAAAGCAAATTGCAATTATTGTGATGAACATGATAGTAAATGAGCAAAGCATTCTTATAACATTTCTGACAGAAATAATTTGGGTAACGTATAGTTTACATTGGTTCCCTCAGCGTTTTCCAATTTTTATTTCATTTCTCATACTCAACAAAACCATTCGGTTGAAAAACAATCTTGGAAAATACTGAAGCGATTGGTAACTGCTGAGAGTGCTGGTGCTTTACCAGTATAAAAAACACCTATAGCTAAATTTATTACCCTGAAAAAATAAAAGATGAAGCATATGAATAGTTCTCTATAACGTATCTGTAAAGAAGATGGCGAATCAGAGTTCAAAGAACTTTACAAAGCAAGGGAATTTGTAAAGGAATAAGTACGATATTATTAATCATCGAAGCACTTACTCCATAGCTGATAGATCCATGTCTACTTCTTCTCCGGTACATAATGGAATTTTCTTTTTCTTATTTCGCCTGCTTTTACTGTGACAAGTGATGTCTGCTTTTGCTACGGTACCTTCTATTTGTAAAGTGTGTTTAAAGGTACCATCCAATTCCTGGATATTAACTAATAATGGACCCACATATTTCCGAATACCTCGTTGATTAGTGATGTCTTGTCGAATTTCCAATTCCACAGTATTTCTATAAGAAATAAATTGTAAATTCCTATACCGCAGTAAGTAGAGAAAGAAATAATTGAACATTAACCTCTTTCTGTTGAACACAAAACTAAGACTGAATTTTGCATGGCCACCGGTTCTAACCCACTGATCAATAAAAACTGCCATGTCCTTTCCAGTTACTGTAAAAATGGCTTTTGTGAAAACGTTTGTACTAATCAGCATGTGTGACCAGAGGCCAGAATCAATCTTTTGTTGAGCAGCATTAGCTGCTAGTGATAATTGCTTGTTAAAAACCTACGAAAGATTAAAGTAATTTTACATATAGTTCAAAGTGTCATAATGATTTCGATGAGGACTTACTTGAAGAAGAAGTTCCTGTCCGATTCTATGCTCTAACATTCTGATAACTAGATGGGCTTTCTTGCGAAGGACCTCTATGTACCTGGGAGACATTGTATGTAAATTTCTGATAGGGAAATAAAAACCACGGTCCGGAATTCTTGGCGCTGGTGCTGGTGTGTTTGCAGCTATGGGCAATGGAGCTGGTGGCTGGGATGGATCTAATATTATACCACCAAACTGTTCCTCGTACTTTACTACTTCTTGCAATTCCTGATTAGAAGTAGGTATTCATGATATTATAAATCAATTATAAAATTAATTTAATATGAAAAAAATAAGTGTTTTGTCATACCGACTGTATCCATTCCCGATATTCGTTGTTGCCAAAACATTTTTTAGCGTACAGTCCAGTCAAGTATGTTGAAATCCCCTTCGGCAACCACGTATCAGACCAGTTCTGCATAGAAATGAAGCAGCCAAAGAATTGCTCCGCTATAGCTTGAGCCATAGCTTTTTTAGTTATGTATACTTGGTCGATTATTGCGGTGGAGTGTAATAAATTTGTACTATAAAAAATTGGACAACATAAATTATAAAAATTATAAAAGAGGCATATGAAAATATAAAGATCAAACCTACTTTAAAATACTCATTGTCGCATAAGCATTGATATCTTCATCAATCTCATCTACGAATACTTGCTTATAACAAGAATATGGATATCTATTGGATAACGTTTCCTCATAGAACTCGAAAGCTTCGTGCATGTACTTCGCTGAGACTTTTAATGATGGTAACAATTGCGGTAGACAAAAATGTGTCACCTCATGCATGTAAGGGTCGACGAATATTTCAAAAGGTCTGAGAATAATTCATTGTATTAGGCATTTAAGGCTATGACATTCAGAATATTGTAAGAGATCAAAGAAACATTACCCTACTGCCAGAGCAATGTTTGGAGCACATGCTGGTGTGTTCAGAACGTAGTGGAAAGTTTTTCGTCGCATATCTGGTGTATAGACGACCTCTACCAAGTCTCCGCAAGATACTGCAGTCATAGAATCATCAACAGTAAATTCCAATTTCCAGGTGCAAGGTTCAGCAAAACTGTCCACACATGGGAACCACAGTCTTGATGAATTTTCGTAACTGTAGGTATACATGTGAGCTCCTCTCTATGGTATAACAAGGAGAAGCTGTTAAATAGCAATCTGGAAATATATATGAATAATAAAGTCCTGATGATTAATATACTTCAGCAAATGTTCCCTCGCAGTCAGGTAGCACAAAGTGGACACCACCTTGTGGTTGTTCCAATGAGAATTCTATGCTAACTCTTAGTCCTCTCCCTTCCGAGACTAAGTGAGCAGCATCTGGTGGTATTTGGACAACCAATTCTCCAGCATTATTATCAGGATCGACTTTTTGTGCTGCTGCCAAATGTAGGTTTGAAAAGAATTCAAGGGACCGTCTAAAGATATAAAATGTAGTAATAATTTTGTTAAGAGAAAAGTAAGGCTAAAAGATTTAGAATACATACTGTTTTGAATCTCCTTGGCAAATATCCAAGAAAGGATCAAAGTATTGAAAAGGTGCCTCGTACGTATCATTTAGACATACTCTGTATATTCTACATTGCTTAGCATTAAGCTTTATGAGTCTTAAGCTATCCCTGAGTGGCACAATAGTCAATTCTACGAATCCCTTGTAAAATAAAATTACACTTGTTAGAAAACTTGGTTAGAAAGGTAAGATCATATTAGAGTTATTTTCTACATACAATTATACTTTTTCTTTGAAAGCTGATACCCGTAAGGCTGACAATTTGATGAGCTGTAATGTATCAATGAAACAATTCAATTATACTCATTAAATGTGCTAAAATTAATTAAAATCTACCCTAAAGAACATAACCTTAAAATAAATTTATTGAATTCATAAATTAATCGGGCAATGCAATGCATTTTTATCGCGTTTAATTACACATAAGAAAATACTTATAATTTAAACGGTCGGCTGTTATCAGCCGTTCTCTCCTTCTTCATTTTGCCATAAATATTTTCAAACTTTATAGTTTTGACAGATAGCAACACTTTATAATAGTTTCCATCGTGTTTTCCTCTTACACCATTTTCGTCTGCGTCTGTCTAATAGTTGGGAGTAATTCTTTCCAATCGAAACTATTGCCGCCGTGTTATCAGCAATAGTGTTATAAAATCGAATAAAACATCACAGAAACCTCTAGTTATTTTATAAAATAAGCTACCGGAGAGAATTTTATTCAATAGGAAATTATTTCTTGTTAAATTTATTACTAAATATTTAGAAATAACTATAATTTCAAGTAAATACGAAATTCATTCGCTCTAGTTTCCTATCGAAATTTGTCTGCTGTTTTCTGAAGTGCCAATGCATTTACAGCAATTTACAGCAGTATCTGGTTGATCTGGTTCGATCTGTTGGTACGTGGAAACGGTGGTGTTTCCCATCACACAAAGTTAGAATGAATTAGAATTCCGAGGGGGTTTCTTACGTGAAAATAAAAACTTTACTTTTATTGATTTTAATAAAGAATCCAAAGCGTGAAACGTGAAAAACGTAAAAAAATAATTTCACAAATGGAAGAGAAAAACTCGGATTCAACGTAAGTTCCTTTACTTAAACATTACATTTTGAAATTCAAAGATTCGCCATTCTGCTAACGAATTTTGCCGTTAAAAGTTTGGATTAAAAGAATTTTGACTTTTTTTAAAGAGAAGTAAATTATATAAGTATTGAGATTCTTCGATTTTTTCGAATTTTTAAGTTATCGTCCTTGAATGGGTGTTTCTAAAATGAACTTGTAAACGATCGTTAATTTCTTACTCTCTTATTTTAATTCTCAGGATAAAACATTTAATACAACACGTAAAGAGTATTGCATTGAAGGATATGGGAGTTTATGAGTCGCCTGAAACGTTGCCTACTGGCTTATTTTCCAGAAAACATATTCCTGATATTGTGGATTCTAATTTACCTGAAGTGATGGCTAGTCTACAAATGCTGAATGTTACTTCCAATGTATCTTCACCATCAAGCAATAAGCGTGTACTTAGGAGAAGACTACCAAGACCTGTTGCTGCCGAGATACTTAATAGAAGGTATAAGGAGAAATGGATTTTGTTTATTGATTGTTTACTATTTTTATCATCATTTATTAGATGCAGCTTAAAGCCAAAGAAAAGGAGAAGCTCTGAAATAGAAAGTGAGGATGATATTCGTGAATATTACTTAGATAAAAGCATCAAGAAAAAGCCCAATTGTCTTGAAACAATTTTTGAGGAGAATGAGGACACAAATGAGAATACTCATTTCATGAGTGCCAAGAGGTTCAAAAGAATGATACAGTTCCAGCAAGAACCAACCGACTCCAAGTTGAAAAAGCGTCGTGCAAAAGTAAAGAAAGTTTTTGGTTCAAAGGCTGCTTATAAGCATAAATATAGACGTCACACGATGCAAACCTTACTTGACAAACTGAATGGCATTCGTTCCGAATCTCCTGTTAATGTCAACACTGACATAAAGTGAATAATCATATAACAAAAACTTGTACAAATATGTATATAATACGCGAAGAGGTTATCCTAGAAAAAGATTATGTCTGGTATCAGGACATATAATTTTTCTTCATCCTCTTATTTTCTTGCATGTAACGTTTCTAACTGGTATCGAAGTTATAGGATAAGTGATACTGCAACTGAGAAAAGCAAGGATAAACAGATCTCTGATACAACATTATGATATACTTGTAATAGCATTTGAATTATTAACACAAGATTTAATCAAGTGAATTTGAGACTGAGGATAGGCGGTAGCTGGATTTCGTCGCTGGATAATTATTGACATGCTGGAATGATAACATGTCACTGATATTATCTTTTTATTGGTCAAATTAAATTTATCCACAGCATTCTCTAAATGAAATACAACTAATATTTTTCTAATACTTAAATACAAAGAACGACAGTTTTCCTCTATGATTGTAACAATTTCCGTGCATCAAAGAGTTCAATAACTGATAAGTTTTACACGTAGAATTTTTTTTTAAATCACGTTTCATAGGTAATCTCACCTTTCTTCAATTACATAATAATTATTTGCGTTTCATAAGCGCAAATTGTAAAGCTTAGTTTTATATATTCTTATAAAGTACCTATCTTCTATTATAAAAAATAAATCTTTTGTATAAGAATGGTCCCTCTTGTACTTAAAACAATCATGAAGTATTACTCTTGAAATATCATGATAACCTCTGTCTCACTGATAACTATCAGTCTTGGACTTATTCCTATCAGATAAAGGTGAACCATGTGATTAATGTAGTCCCATATTTCAGAGATTCAATGTTGTGCATGGTATCTATTGTCACACTTAAGGCATACTATCTCATACTGTGTCTTCTGTTTGCTTTATAGTGCAATGTGTAGAACCCTTAGCACATCCTGCATACTCTCTGAGACTACCTTTGTTTTCATTGTATAGTTTACTCTGTATGTTTACACAGGCACATCTGTAATTGGATGATCCAGGATTCTCATAAAACATTCGTGGTACTCCAACCCAATTTCTCTCTATTCCACCACTGTTAATAAATAGATAGTCATTAGAAACAACTAACTGATTGGTAGGATCAAACTTATAATTAAAGAAGTAGACCTTTTTTTAGTGCACCACACTCTAGTGCCAACATCTATTTTCCATTCAATGTTGCATGGTGGAAACATACGTTTTTTTTCTTCCTCTTTGGATTTTTCCTGTTCGCCAATCTTTAGTTTTTCATGATATTTATAAAATTCACTTGTGGGATTGCCATCTTCATCGTAATATCTACCTATTAGCTTTCCTGTAATACAGACAGTATCTTGGAGTACTTGTGATTCCTTGAATATAAGTTTGCTGTCCTGATTCTATGAGAATTACCTTTGTAAACATAATTATCTTTATAAAACTGAATCCATCCATATAAATCTTTAGTCTGCTGTGCAGATAAACTAGATATGTCATCAATCAAACCCTCTTCAGTAAAATCACCAGTAACAAAAGCCAATGAAGCATCACGTCCTAAAAAAAAAACAAGAAAAATAAAAAGTTCCCATACAATTAAAATTTCAAAGAAATTCACCATTACCAACGAACGCATTATAAGCTGCTCCTTTGCCGTAATGTTTTTCTCCTTTTGTAACATCATAAATCTGACCCAAAACCGATAAATATAAGCCGTCATTCAAATTATTATATCTTTTTAAATCGTCCGTGGTGAATAGCGATTCGCTGCTGTCAAATTCCGTTTTACGAATCGCTTCGCCATTGAACTCCATGAAAAATGTCTGTGCAGCGTCGACGTTCTCCTTCAAAAATTTTATCAAAATTTGTCGATGATGATCGCTCGAATAAAACATATAGATGACAGCAAACAACAATGAAATCCAAAGGTATTGCGAAAGCATTATGGGAACAGCTGGGCTTCCTTAAATGGAAAAAATAACTATGAAAATCGGTAATAGCAGTTAGGCTTGTTTGAAAGCTGTCATATACCACTGCATACTAGTACCAGGTAAAATTACCACACTACAACTTCTATCTGGACACCTGCTTACAAAGCAGGTTAGACCTCGTGGAATGGCAACGAAGTAAAAGTAATGCGTCTCTTAACTAAGAACATCATGAGACACGTAGCCAAGCGTCTTGAGGAGAGAGGTATACATTTGAAAATTTCTTCTGGGCGTTACTGACTTCTAAGTTCAGTGACCTTGACTTCCCATGGAACGAACAGAAATTATACTACAATGTTCTAGGAATACCATGGTACCTATTCCTTATAAAATCATCCTCTCTTATACATTTTTCCATTCCTAACCTACATAAAATTTCTTTACAGCTATATGTCCAGCTATATCTCCATTCCGTTCCTTCCTCGCACATCTTGAGGATGAGGATCGGGCGCATTGTCGCGCGTCATTTAAATGGTGTCACGTTGGAGAACATTGGAGAACGTTCTATGCATAGACCTGGTTTTCTTATCCTTCTGGCGATTTTCATGCAACTACGATCAAAAGCTGGTTTATGCATACAGTAAAATCAATGCACTTATCAATAACTAATGATAAGTCGCACTAAATGCACTGTTCTGGATAAAGATACATTATTCCATAATGTCTTGATAAAAAAAAAAGCCCTGGTAATGATTTCCATTCAGGATACCAAACGAACTTGTGTTATACCATTCGGTAAGCAGGACTTATATATTTCCTGGTTGCTTTTCTGGTCAGGGCATAGACTCGTGCGTGATTTCATTTATAACTAGACACGCTGTTTTTGCAGTCCAATACGAATGCGATCCCTGGCAAGATACCAGTGCTTCCTCCGGGATCTTCACTACTGTTCACTACGTAGTAGAATCGTGCGGCACCACCTCGTAGGATCAATTTAGAATCGGGTTAAAGACAAATTTGCGAATCATCCTGCTCAAGAAATACGTACTTGCTATACGTCGGTATTGGCAAGTGTTTAAAGGGTAGAAGGTGGATAGGTATATCGTCAGAGGGTGGAAGACGTAGATACAGATGGAGATAAATGCACATAGGGCGGAAGTGAGAGAGAGCTCATGAAAACGAGAGAAGAATAGTCCAAAAGGAGAGAAAGAGAGAGAAAAAGAAAAGTTGACTCGTTGCAAATGGCAGGCGTGTGACATCGTCCACTTGTTTTCGTGACATAACAAAGGGAAAAAGGAGCTTTTTGAAGATCTTGTTTGGCCTCAAGTGTTCGGGAAGGTATTGTGCCAGTGTACGAGATTGTGAAAAGATATCACAGGAGAGATACAATGGCTAAATTAGTGGATATATGGCGCGGTGAAAACCCGGCCAGTTTGACGCGAAGGCAAATGCCGTTGATCATCGATGAAAATTTAACGGTGAGTTTGAACACCCTAAGACTATTACCATTTGACGATGACATCGGAAGCTTCAATAATTACAACTTGACGCCAATTACGTAACTGCCCTGTGAACGATTTACCGACTTAACCTAAACGATTGCCCTGGTTGTTCATGTTTGCCCCAAACCAATCTAGACGTTCGAGCTTTCTAGCTACTTAGCCAGATTTTCATAGATTTTCGTATTTATAAATAAAACCGAATACTGTGTGTTGTTTATTTCTTACATGGATCCTGGTACTTCAATGCTGAAGTATATCAGACCTACATTGTGGATTTTAGGTTCATGTTAATTTAGAATGGTTGACAGAACACAGGGTAGTTTTATCACTTATGGTAATGCATATCAGAGTCAAATCTTGTGAAGATATAAACTTCCATTTGCTTTTTCTCCAGTTATTTGTAAAAATATACTTCTCGATTAAGATGTAACTAAATTATCTAGTGTATTCTTTGTTGCACCATGGAAGATGTTATTTAGAATTTATAAAGATAAAACTATATTTGGTCACATGAGAAATATGATTTTCAAGATGTCAAGCTGTCACTTTATACTTGAATTGCTTATAGGAATTTAGACTACTTATTTGTATAGGATGCCGTTGTAGACTGATTTAATGCTATCCCTTAAATGTACTGAGCCAGAGGGTACTATAATATATGGTGTATCGTAATTACAGAATATCAATGCTGTTGACTATGTTTCAAGGTTTGACTCATATATTAGATTAGAAAGGTTGTTGCTTCGATTGGTTGTGCAGTTTATGGCATGCTATACACTTACATACACTAATGCTTTTCTTGAACATGGTTTTTCCAATCAAGTTGACAGCCTATGATAATAAATTGAAGATTAAGTTAAAAGAGACACATTTATGTCATGGTTGCAAAATACATACTAAAGGAGAGTCTAGTCTTTCACATTGAAATGCTAATCAAACATAGCAAAATGAGTACTGAATCTAGAATCACCTTAATGTCTGTATTCATCCTATTTAAATACAGATGATTATGGACGTGAACGGCTTAGGAGCTGTTTGCGACAGCCCTCTTGTTCGGGGAAAGCAGTTAGATGAATTTACCAGGAAGTTAAACATGCTCACTAAAGACGAAGTCAAGGCATCCTTCGAAGTTACTTGCAAGGATATGCTTTCGATTCTTGGTCAGGCCGTGCCATGTGTTGGATGTAGAAGGAGGTATGACAAAGCAATAATTATTACAGACCTCATATAATTATTCCTATATAAACGCTACCATAAATACTTTACATGTTCAGCGTGGAAAGACTATTCTACGACCTCATGAAATCTGGTCATCCTGCACTGGATCCATTAGTCATTACACCAGAGGGTTTACTCACTATTAAAAATGAAGTTCTGGAATCACCCCAGTTACTTTGTACCATGCTACAGGGTCACAGGTAAATAGTCTTAGAAATTGAATGGAGAATTTATCAATCAAGAATTCTAGATTTATATTAGCTTAATTAATCAATCATGTATCAATTTGTTGCAGCGCTCGATTAAATAGTCTGGTGGATCGACAGCCAAGGAGTAAAAAGTCTCGTAGATGTGCATTGCATTCCTTGGAGGTTCAACGTATGAGACCTCCTCCAGGTGCATGGAGGGAGGTATGGGACTGTATGAAACCACCTTGTCGTCAAGAATTAACGTTAGTTGAAACGGATACCTTGGACGCCACCTTAGACACTTACCTTCGCAAGCACAGGTAACTCTTAGACATTCTTCTGATCTGTCAGAAACAAATTTTTCTTATTTGACGAATTTCTCATTCTCTATTTCCTTATAGATTTTGTGGAGAATGCCGTACCAAAGTGCTGCTAGCTTCATCACTTCTAACAACAGAACCAGATCCTAGAACAGAAAAAGGATACGTAGCTTCTTTGTATAATGGAATAAAACGATGCATACCTGAACGACACGTACACTTACCAACTAATACTGAGTATATCAGTACGATAATTGGGCGAGCTCAGCCGGAACTAATGGGCAGGTATAAATTCAAATTTTGTATAAAATTATACATCGTTTCAATCATTAAGAGAATGTGAATATAAAAATAATTTCTCACTAGGGAACGCCATGCCAAAACTTTAGAAATAGCTCAGGAGGAAGTTCTTATATGTTTGGGAATCTGCGTGGCGGAACGTCTGCATCGTGTTCATCGGCGCCTCAGAGAAGAAGAAACTGTATGCGAAGTATTGGCAGCAGTTGCTGTGGATGCTCTTTCACGAAATTTCCAGGTAAACTATAAAATTAAAGAATCCATCTATAATACAAATAATTATTAAGATCAATATACTAATTCTTATCCTCTGCACAGATGGCTGTCGAGGTAAAGCAAGGAATCACTCAATTAGAATTACTTTACGAGGAACTGACCAGAGAGGAGATAGCCAAACAACAAAGACGTGAGAAGTTGCGTCTGAAACGTAAGAAGAAGAAAGAACGTCGTTATGAGACTGAAGAAAAGGAGAATACCTGCGAGGTAATTGTTTGCTTACAGTCAATACAAAACAGTGCATCCTCTATAATATTTACAATGAAAATATAAACGGCATTAATACGACAGTGTTCTGACGAGAGAAATGGTGATGGTGGAAATAGCGAAGTGTCTTGTGTTTGCATGGAGTCAAAGCCAACAACGCAGAACATCGACCGACATAAGGTAACAATCATATTTCTTATTCGTCATCAACCTCACTATAATACCTGTTTAACAGAATAACAGTAGTATAGTCACTAGAGACTCATTATCATTGACGTAGTATAAAGAACGAACAAATTTAAATCGTATTCCTTACAGTTGCAAGTATTAGATCCAAAAAATAAAGGACCACCAACGTGTAAGTGTCCAGATTGTATGAAAAAGTCGAAGGGGTCAAGTAAAGCCCAAGTGCAGACGTCAACGACATTCCTAAATTCGAAAAAGTCCTCTATGGTCACTCAAAAAAGTCCGGCCAAGAAAAATAACACTGTATCAAAACCAAAAAGCACGACAAACTGTCAGCCGGATAAGGAAGAGAGTAATGTTTATAGTAAAATGGTTCGTTCTGAAGTTGTAGAGCCGTGCGAAAGGTGTAAGGTAAGGATGACTTGATTCTATTGTAATGTATAATGTTCACTTGGTTTTCATTGTGATGGTTATTCTTGGAACCTTAGGAATTCCTTGAGAAAGGAAAGGACGGTAATTGGCGTGTTCGTGAAATTTGCAAGGATCCAACCGATGAGGAGATTGCGGATGCTTGGATGGGTAGACCTAGTAAAAGATTCACCATGTGGATGGAAATGAAAAAACGATATGAAATGTCAACGTGCTATGGAATAAATAGTCGTTCGTCTAGTGAACAGTCATCCCAGGACTGTGGTTACTCTTCGGAGCACAATATTAGTAGCTCCTCGCTTCCAAGTACACCGGAAGGTTCAGAAGTGGCTTGTAGCGAAGGATGCTGTAATCACGAGGGTGACTGTCATGATGCAAGATCAACGGATAAGCTTGTCCATTCCAACTCTAGTATCTCGTTGTTAAGGGAACGTGGTGGAGGCCTTACTCTTATGCAAATGTTAGAAGTGAGTATCAGGAGCTTTTTAATCCATAGCTCATGAGACTAAACTGTCAATTCTCTTATATTCATTAGCAGGACTCGTATTCCTCGGAAGACGAAGGGAAGGAAAGTTATATCCCAGCTGAGGAGGTTCTTGAATTCAAGTCCCAAATGCGTCAAGTCCTGGAGAAGAGACAGGAACTTCGGCAGACCCTAAGAAACCGCTTTGCGATGCTTTGCAGCCATCATAAGCCCTTCACCATTCCTCACTAAGAATTCCTATTAGGTACAGTTACTTATTAGGATACATTTTCTTTTTTTTTTTACGTTCATTTACTGCCAGTAGAGACACGAATGAATACGACAGATGTATTTTGGATAATTATTGTCGTAACAGACTAAATTGTGTTCTACTAAATCTGTTGGGACTGTTGGCTCACTGAAATATGATTTATTTATGGATGAGAAAAACTGATACAATAAATCGGTAATGCATTCAAAAAACAAAACAAAAATTCCAAGGTGGAAAGAGCACATAAAACACCTTTTGAATTCTGTTATTTTCGACGGTGCGAATTGCGTTCAAGAAAATAAAAGACGAATAACCGTCATTTTTCGAAAGCCCATATTTTACTAATAATTAGTTCTCGTTAGTGCGCTCGAAGATTATTCGAGATTTTTTTGGGACAAACGCCGGCGGTGAGCTTGCCTGAATGATTTTATATGTGGGTCATCAGGATTATATTTTTGGAGTATTTTATTTTCTTGAAATCTGATGTCGATGCTCTGCCGACGGTTGCTCCGATTGCAAGATGGTGATAAGATGGCTGCATATTATCGCTATTGTAACGATAGTAAAAAATTGAATGATTATTGAAGATTTAATATAAAATAAATGTTGCATTCCAATCTACAATTTATTACTTTTGTCCTTATACCTTAAGCAACTCGTATATAGGACTTGTAAAAAATATATATAGATTCTAAATGATAGATTACAATATAACATGTTTTATACATATATTTTTTATACATACAAACCTCTACGTATGATATTGCTTATAAATGCTTGGACTAGTATCGAGGCTGTTTTCCAGATTGTATCCAGATTATTTTTAGGCATAGTTGGTTGTTCTTTAAATTGTCACTCAAATGCATCATTATTCTGTAGTAGTTAGCTAATATATTGAGCAATGCACAGTGATGCATTTGTGCCACCAAAGCCAAATGCATTCTTCAGAGCCACACGTCTTGGGGTGGTATGCCATTCTTGCTTGACGTGAGGAGCAAAATTAAGATCTGTAGTTGAATCTAGCTCGTTTAGATTAATCGTGGGTGGTATTATACCCTCTTTTATTGCCATGACAGTAAATGCGGATTCCAGGTTACCTGCTGCGCCTAATAAATGACCGTGCGCAGCTTTAGTGCTGGAGACCGTTACGTTCTTACTGTGCTCGCCAAAGAAGGACTGGATAGCTTTTAATTCTATGGCATCTCCCAGGGGAGTGGAAGTCGCATGTGCGTTAACGTACGTAATTTCACCCGGGTCAATCCCAGCATCCTTAAGTGCTCTGTCCATAGCTAACAGTGCTCCAGTACCGTCTTCACTCGGTGCTGTCAGATGAGTAGCATCACCAGAAAGTCCGTATCCTAGTACCTCAGCATATATTGGAGCTTTGCGCTCCAGGGCGTGAGTTAATTCCTCCAGGACTAATACGGCAGATCCTTCACCCATTACAAAGCCGTCACGGTCTTTATCGAAGGGTCGAGATGCCTCTTGGGGAAAGTCGTTTCTTGAAGTACTCAGGGCGCGAAGACGACAGAAGGCTGCTATGGCTAGTGGACTTATACAAGCTTCTGCTCCACCGCATATCATCACATTAGTTTCTCCACCACGTACGAATCGGAATGCATCTCCTGTCAAGATTCTTCTATGTTAATTTTATTTTTAGGAAGGCGTTAGTTTGGAATGTAATAAAATTACCTATTGAATGCACTCCTGTTGCACAGGCAGTAGATACTGAGTGATTAGGACCACGGAAACCATATTTGATGCTTATTTGTCCTGCTGCCATGTTTGGGAGTATTCTTGGTATGAAGAATGGACTGACTTTACTATATCCTCTTTGCAGGGCTTCGTTGGTATTGCAAACGTCTACCAAGTCTATCATTCCTATCCCAACTGCTACCCCTGTGTCCCGTTTGTCATCCTCATTCTCTGGTTTCCAATTCGCGTCAGATAGTGCTTCTTCTGAGGCTACTAGTGCATAAGCTGTTGCGGGACACATTGAGCGAATTTCACTCTTTGAAAATTTTGCTTCGATATTCAATTGATATGGTTTATCTCCCTTGGGTACTACGGCACCTTTGATATACAAAGATTAATACATTTATTATGTATATAAAATGCTCTTTATTACGGTAAATAGGAAGTACAAAGCCTACCAATTTTACATGGCAGTTTCTCATAGCCTGGTTCATCCAATTTGATGACACCAGACTTGCCTTCGATGAGAGCTTCCCAGGCATATCGAAGACCAACTCCTAGAGGACACACGACTCCAATACCTGTAACTACTACTCGACGTCTGGGTCTGACTGTATTTGTAAATGAACGACCAAGGAGATAACATTGACTCCACATTTGTACGTATTTTTATCAGAGATGCACCATTTGTAGGTTATATCACGCCGAAAAGATTACCGGCTTACTGAGCGAGAATGAGATTAGAATGATCATTAATAGATAAGAAAATTCAAGTAAACTTTTTACTAGACCGAATGTAGTACACGAAAAGTGTCGTAATATTTCGTATAGACTTAATTACTCCAAATTAGTCTATTATATATAAATTATGATCTCCATATCACCACATGTCATGGTTGAAGTTGTGGATACTAAATAATTGTGTTCCTGTATATAACATATACCAATATTTATTAAGCGATTGAATCGCATACTTGGATACTCTTGATTAACACACATGTACAATTAAATTATTTGGTCACTTGTTAAACATTTGTGCAAGTTTCTTCTTTTCAACTTGTTCTTTTTCTTTTATGGCCACAGCAAAGGAATGCAATTCCTTTTCAACAACAGTATTTAACGAAGGATCCAACTCTGCAGCTCGTTTCAGATCCCTTGTAGCTTCTACTTCATTCCACACTGCAATATGTGCTTTACCTCTTCGATATAAGGCCTTTACATTACCTATTGAAAGCATGTAAATAATTCTGTGAAAATATATTTTCATTGTATTTTAATAATACCTGGATCACTCTTAAGTACTGTCGTACAGTGCTCAATCACGTCGTAATATTCTTTATTCAACAATTTGCACTGTGCATAATTAAGAAGTATAGGAATTTTCATTTCATTTAGTGCTAACCAATCTTCATCATTTGGTTTTTCCCTGAAGTAAGATTCAATGAGTAATGTTACAGTAAATATATTCTTAGAATAAACTTACATAAGCATTAATTGTTCTAACATTCCAATTGCTGTTGCATATGAATCAGATGCAGCCTGGTAGTCCTTTTTCTTAAATAAAGAATTTCCCTTCTCTCTTAATTTTGGAATACTTTTCAATTTCTCCTCCTCTGTCATTTGCCATGTTTCTTTCTCGTACTCATTAGGTGACACTACTTCAAGTAGTTCTGAAAAGGTATATTATTGATAACTAAAAATTATGTATCAAGTATTATAAGCTGTCTTTACCTATAGTAAATTCTAAATCCTGTGGATTCGTAATGAGATCATTTAAGTCATCATATCCAATGCCCTCATTTTGAAGAGTCACACCACAACAATGATGATTTCTCTTTTCAGAAGCTGGTTTACCGACTTCTCTTAGTGTCTTTGACACAAAGGGATATGCCGTGACTAGCTACACCAGTGACAATTATGACAATGCAACTTCAACTCATTATTAAAATTAATTACTGTCTTTATTTATAGCATTCATAAGCTTACATGTAACATTGCAAAGTACTTACACTTTTATTAACTCTAAAACGTGCAACTTCATTTAATGCCATTTTCTGAACAATTACTTCCCATATCTCTAGCTTAAATTTTTTCCCCAGAACCAGCTCCATGGGTTTCCCCATCGTTCTACTGTCATCTATCAATGTTTTGTCTGGGTCGCATTTTGTTGTTCTAAAGTGAAAAACAACCTAAAATAATGACTATATGTTATTATCAAATACAATAATCACATTAATGTCTATTGTAGTTAAAAGTAAGCATAATAATAAATAATAAAATTTAACAATAGATTAAATAAATTAGTGTTCCTACTTTTGTGCCAGGTACAAAAGAAACCGCCTTTGTTCCTGTATGAACAACAGATTTTACAACAGACTCCTTAGGTTCCATCGCAATTATCTAAAATCCTTTAGCATTAAAATTAAAGTAAACAGAATAATCCAAGAATTACGATAACAGTTCAAACACGCGTAGCTTGGTTTCATCAGCTGATCACTTTCTGCAACCTATCAAATATTATCTTAAACGGAACTTGTCCAGTTGGATCTGTAGATACCATTGAATTTTCTAATGCTCTTTCTTGCTATGAAATTATATTTCAAGTAGAGTGATAAATATAATTATTGCTCATAGCCCAGTGCAGATTACGTATAACCTTTGAAGGACATCATTCGATGGGATACACAGTTTACATCAATTTGCACAATTAATGCAATACTGAATCTAGATGATATAATTTACTTATAGTACGTATAATACTCATTACTCCACATTGATAAATTTAATTGATTTTACATTTATACGTATTCATCGAATCATTTACTACACTATTTCCTGTCTGCAGGTGACCCCTGATTCCGGAATTGAAAGACAGTGACTAGACACATTTACGCGTGCCTAAAATTGAGTATTTCGAGTATTTCAAACATATTTCAAAACCAGATAACAATTATTAACTTTGACATAACTCATATCAATCGATTTTACTTGCACTTAACTCCATAACTGTAAAAGTACTGTTCACAAGGCAAATGAGTGCACCGGCGTCAGAATCAAATGGCATTATGGGCCATAAGAACGATGGTAACAATATATTATATCTAATCCAAATTTTGTGTAAGACTTTTTACTGTATGGCTATATTTTAAAGATGTACTTTCAGGTTTCAAAGAAGAACAGATACCAGTACCATGGGGTCACATTAGTGGTCAGTAAAAAATATTTGCATTAAGTTTTAGATAGTCATAGATTCAATATAATTTGTGTAGTATACTTTTAATTTATTGTGCCATAATTAACGGCAAATTACAATGACAACTGTAGGCAAATGGTGGGGTCCAACTGATGTACAGCCTATAGTGGCATTGCATGGATGGCAAGATAACGCAGGAACTTTTGATTGTCTGGCTCCGTTAATATCAGAAGAAGCAATTTTGTGCATTGACTTGCCTGGTCATGGCTATTCTTCACATCATCCTGAGGGACAGTTCTATTATGTTTTTTGGGATGGTGTTATCGTCCTGCGTAGACTTGTTAAGCATTACAAGTGGGACAAGGTTAGACAGCGAGTTTCAGTTATACAACGATTTACCTACTTCTGTTTTAGTTATCCAGCATTTTTCTTATATATATAGAATATTTACTATTTTAATATTTTATTCCTACAATTCTCCTACCCTCTGCTTTGACAGTTTTCTTTTTATATTAATTTTTTACTTATGTGGGGTTGATTGCTTTGCAGAAAAAGGTTGACTGTTACAGAAATCGTTCATATCTTTAGATTTGCGTGTATAATAAAAATTTTAGGCAAATCATTCTTCTATTATGCAGCACTATTTCAGTCTGACATGAAACACTGTATAATGTAACAGTTTTTATGTTATAAAATCATTTTGCAAGATCGTTGTATAACTAATGTTACCTTGTGGTGTTGAATAACTCAGCTGTGACTTTGTTTCAATCAATTAAGAGCCTAGTAAAATTAATTCTTTTGTAACGTTCTTTGAATTACCTGCAGGCAAATGGTGGGGTCCGAAAGGGATTCAACCTATAATCGCATTACATGGCCGAGAAGATAATGCAAGCACTTTTGATAAATTGATGCCATTGATACCTGATGATATTTCAATACTTTGTCTCGACTTACCTGGACATGGCTTTTCCTCTCACTGTTCTGAGGGCCATTACTATTTTGTCCACTGGGAAGGCTTAATGCTTCTCCGTAGAATCATTAAATATTTCAAATGGAACAAGGTTAGAGAGTAGTTAACATTTTCTGTGACATTGAAATTCAGAGTTTTGAAGATTCCCTAACTTTATATATAACATTTAATCAAATTCTAACTGTGAAGCATAAATGAAAGGATTTAAATAATTGTAGGTAGGGTATTGTTGTTCTTAAGTAACAGTCATCCTTTCCAATGATAGCAAAAATAATTCCTTTGTTTCTTTGCCACATCACTAACTATAAATATTATATTGCAATCATTTTATCACAAGTTCTGCTCATATAGGTAAAACTTATGGGTCATTCCCTTGGCGGAGCAATTTCATTCCTCTATGCAGCTGCATATCCAGATGAAGTTGAGTTTCTGATCTGCCTCGACATAGCCAGTCCTAATGTGAGAAACATAACGCACATTGCAAATATAACTGGAGATCATATCGATAGATATCTTAAATATGAATGCCTTACACCGGAAAGTATCCCTTGCTACGAGTATGATGAAATGATTAATATAGTCCTGGAGGCCTATAAGGGAGATATCACTAGAGAAAGTGCAGAAATTCTCATGAGGCGTGGTATGCAACCAGCGTCTAAGCCAGGGTTCTACCATTTCTCCAGGGATCCACGACTAAAGGTAATTTCTAATATTAATATCTCTAACAACGGTATCTTTAATGTATAATTCATCTTCTAGGTTTCCATGCTGGGTATGCTGTCCATGGACCTGGTGATGGCGTTTGCAGCGCGCATCAAATGTAATTACCTGAATATCCGTGCTGTTCCTGGATATCCGTTGGAGCAGCCTGAGAATTATGATAAGGTCATGAACCAGATAAAACTGGGAGCTAAAAAATTCGTCTACAAGCACGTGGAGGGCTCTCACCACGTCCATCTAAATAATCCAGAGAGGATCGCACCAATAATTCAAGAGTTCCTCAGCACTTTATAACAGTACAGTTATAGTTAGAAATTATATTACGATTCTATCGCGTAAAATAATAGGTGACATGATACTACTTAATTAATTAATGATTGGGTTTCTATAGACTTCCATGCAACATTGGCTGTAGATCAGCGTAGAGGTGCATTGATTATCTAGTTAATTAAATTATTTATTTCCAATTTATGCCTGAACAGCACCACCTACCTATTCGAATTCTAAAGAATTCCATAAAATTAGAACATAAGCGAAGAGGAATCTGAACTACTTTATATTCCAAGTCCCGTGGTCCAAAAATGAATGCCTGTTTGTTCGTTTCATATTAGTTTGATTTTGAGATTGAAATCAAAAAGCTAGAGGCTTTACTCTTTCCTTTTATTTTAGGCATATTTATTATAATAAAATGATTTAAAACATGTACAGCAGTATATACCATGCATACAGTAAAATAATTTTTATGAGTATTCTCCTGCCATACGTACGCTTCTAACAAATAAAATATAATTCATAAATAATTGGCCATTTATTCATACATATCCCAGTGTCCAGTTTTTTATACTTAGAACTCATACCGGTTTATGCTTATGCAACCAAGTGAATGATAACCGTCCTCGAATACTTTGATATCACTTATCAGTTTACCTAGTTGTTTCCATGCGAATAGCCCGATACAATTGTCCATTAAAAATTATTTAACTTCCCTACCATGGCATGCCCTTCCTCCAGCGAAAAATATCTAAACTGTAAAATCTAAATTTGAAGGATAAACTGATATTAGGATTCTATAAGGAACGTTAAACCAACCAATTAAGAAATTTCGCCATTTATAATAATTACGAAAGCTATATGCATCTAGAATAAGTCCCGTTAACGAGAAATATCAAAATTATTGATACAGTTGTTTTTGTAATATGACAATTCAGGGACTAACGAGTCATATATTTACCCAGCTGAATCCAGCTGTGCCACGTAGAAATATTAAATGATTCAATCAAGCGCGGAGAAACGGTCCGGTCGTACCTGGAGAAACTAAAGATCCTCAGTCCTACGTTAATTTCTTACCTCTACGAAAGTGATACGTGTCAGTACTTAATATTGATACAAATACAATATACTTTGTATAAATAGAATTTGATATTTTTTTGACAAAACAAAACTTGCCGCTCTATTCATTAATTGATTGATCTTTATCATATGTAATACTAGATTCTTTGATTGAACATTACAATTCTTCGGCTGTTTACTTCTCCTTCTCTTCTATTGTACTTCAAGTAAAACGGGAATGTCACGTTCTTCAAAGCTATTGGTTTTGGCACACGTTATCATTGTTACTGCTTCTGAAACGTGGTCTTCGTATCGAAGTGAGCGAGCCTTCGTGAAACGGGTATGCAGGCAATAATTACTAGAACGATAGCGTAAGTTACACATGGAAAATGAATATGAATATCATTTGGACAGGTGGAAGCGGTTTGCGCTTGTCTGCACATCCTTCTACAGTGTTTTTGAAGAAGCGTCAATTTCTTAACGTGCTGACTATCCTGTGGTAACCATTGCAACTCTTTGATACAGTCATGTACTAATATTAATGGGTAAGTAGTATAACGACACGTTAATCTCATGGAGATTGCAATCTGATCCATCGATCCAAACGATCAACAAACTTGTCGTTTGTAAGTTTGTTCGTTCGGCTCGAGTTATCATGTTGCCGCGTCAGCTTCGGTACTTGGAAAAATTTTACTACACAGCTGGTATATCTTCGCAAGGTGAAAGTACATTTAAGAAGTTTATACTTGATTTTTTAATCTCATCCGTTTCCGGTATGTTCTTGCCGTATCCACAAGCTCTTGATCTGTAGGGGTGAAGGAAGCTATGGTCCTTAATCTGGCTTTTACAGACTCCAAGTCCTGTAAGTATATGATACTCTTAAATAAATATTAGTGTGAGTATTATTAAAGCTTAGAATAATTTTTAAGAAAACCTGCAAGAGTTGACGATTCCTTTTATGAGCTTCTTCTGGAGTTAACTTGAAATTTGTTGAGTCGCTTTTATCGCGCGATACCTTCTCGCTGATTATTCTCTGCGTTTCATAGCGTGAACTTCTACTGTTGTTCATAATATATTAATATTTTAATTATATTTTCAGTTATTAGAATTAATGATTATTACTGCGAAAATACCATTCCAGTAACTTCTCCTCCAACTCTTGTTGTTGCTTTAAGTAATCTTTGAGAATATTTTGTATTTTTGTATCACGCGAATTCATTTTCCAACAGAAAAGTATATTCGGTTTCTTATTACTCTTGTAACAGCACTAAATGTAATTGAATGTGGTTGGCAGTACACCATTTGTTGCGCTTAGTAACAGTATCGATTTTTCCTACGGAAATACTACGTCAAGCAGTGAGACTTTTAGTGCCTAAGTGAGAAGATTAGCATTATAATTACTGTATAAATGAAATACATTTATTTTTTATATTAATATTGTGTATACAGCTCCGCCGAGCGTCAATAATTATCCTGATAATTATTTAATATATTTATATATATATGTATATATCTATGATACAGTTTAGTACGTTTAATATATCATTATGCTCCTCTGAAATCTCGTTCATCGTACATTGTATCTCAGGAATCAAGAGATTGCGATTGTGACTGTAAAAAAAAAACGGAAAAAATTTATGGTATCAATATCAAATATAAATATATTTATTTTACTTTACCATTATGTAGATATGGCTTGGCAACGATCGTTCTAGAACTTCCGCCAGTCGACCTTTGTTCAATTTATGTTCCTCGTCTACATATGCAAAAGATAAAAGAATGCAAGTTATTTGACTTGAACGTGGCAGTTCTAATTGACACGTGGATAATTAGGAAGTAATAATTTCGTACCGGCAGGAACGGCTAAGAGAAGCTTGGGAAGTGATACCAGCCCGGCAACAAGAGGCCTCATGATCCAATCGATTTTACGTTCATCATTTGGCAGAATACAAATATTAATCTGTAAATATATCATTAAAAATATTTTAAGGTGCGGAATAAAGATATGTTATAACGATTGAAGTCTGACCTGTTTTTGTCCAGCAAAGACAAAGGCATCACTCGGTTCCATAGATAATTGGAGTGTTATAAGGTAATCTGAATGATTTCGAAAAAAATATGAAACACATATAGGCATCCTGACCCAACCGTGAGCTGGTAATTTTGCCTCTAATCCTATCACAGCATCTTCTACCCATAGAGGTGACAGAGTTACACTACTACTAGTTTCCAGACCACTGTCATCATTTGTTCTAATAGACAATAAAATAGTTTAGACTTCTTAAATAAATTTTTGCTGATAAAAGTATGCAGTGTACCTTACCGTTTCCATTTTATTGTATATACACCAGTACTTGTTGGTTGTTCGCTACCTACTTTAGGAACAACGCAGAAAGGCTCTGATGCTGCCTCTCCGTTGGAAAGATTAATACCTTCCAAAATGGATTCCTGTGGTTCTTCATCCTCTTTTTGAATAGAGTCACCCTGGTTTTAATGATTATGAGAAGTAAATAATGTTTGATTATATTTACTGTTTGTACAGTTAACAGTTAATAGACTTACCAATTCGATGGAGGTACTTAGAATAGTAATGGGCCATGGTGAAATACACGTTATGTGAGACATCATTATAAATGGATCATTAATAAAACCCTTTGTTAATGGCTGAAATAATACTGTGTAAAATTGTGTTGTGACTTCGAAAGGTTTCATGACTGAGAATGTGTATATCAATTCCTTGCTGCATTTAACTTGCTCCGTTATGGAATAGTCAACCTATTTATATTAAATGGTTACAATAAATTACATAATACTAACGTTGTGCAAATCATTAAATCATTTGACATACCTTTATAACAAGATTTCTATCCCCAACCTTGTGGGCTTTTACGTAAACAATTTGTTGCACAGAATGATCTTTATCGATACTTGTGAATTCCACAGCGACAGGTGTTTGCTTGCTAGTCATGGTTAGACTTAGTTCAGCTACAAAAATATTAAATTAATCAAATTTCTATTAATTTTAATAACGAGCGAACATACTTGACTGATCACTGCTGCCATCCATTTGGAGTATCCCTGTTAGGACAGCATTAGAAATACTTTCATTACTAGACAGAGTAATGGTAATTGGAAACCATTCGCCAAGCAATGCAGGGCTCTGAGATTTAACATTTATATTAACACTAGATTCCTCTGGTCTTATTTCTGCATTGAGCACTGGTCTAATGGACTCAAAGAGTCCTCTCCTGTAAGTACACAGAACAATAATATTAGTACAACAAAGAGCATGATTCAATTTTATCGTACAACAGTATAATATACCGGAATTGTTGTATCTCAGGATACAAACGTTCCAAAAGATTAGTTTCTCCACCAATTCCAGTGAAGCCCAAAATAACACAGCAGCTAGTATCATTTCCCAAGTACAATGATACCCGACGTATCTGAATTTCACTCCCAACGTCCTGCTGACGTGCTTGAAATTGGCACAGGAATGTTTTAGTTTCATTCGACTGAAATATCAGTGGTTTATTGTTCGCATCGGTAACGGCGAACTCTGAACTGTAGCCTGGACTGTTTACAGTTACAGATAATTTTGAAAACTCCATAATTTCACGGTACAAATTTCTAAAAAACATTTAATATATATCTTACAATTTCTTCAGGATTATGAATGCTTATGGATTATGTGCCTTACGAATTGCTGTAAACGCACCGTATAAATACTTCGACTGTTACCGTAGTATTGACAGTATATTTAGGCTGGGAAAATCTCGCTTTGACTTCAATAAACGTTGCCATATTATCATCAATTGTAAAAACAAAAGGATCATTTTGACTGAGCAAGGACATCCATTTTTCAATTGCTGAAACCTTCTCAGCATCAGGTAAATCAGGTTCTGGATTCGGTGGCTTTTTCTGTTCATAATTAATCAATTAAAATTTCACGACATTCTAGTCTTATTTTAACACTATGAACTATGCACTTGCCTGAAGTATATTGATAATATTAGAACGTATAGCTGATTGATGACTTTCTGATAATACATTAGAAGGTCCTAAGGATTCTAATGCTAGAATGATATAATCTTGTATACTCGCAAAGAGAAAAGCCGCACCCAGCGCCTTCTTAAGCACGTCTGTTAACAAAACCGGCCATCGTTCTCCCCGATAATCCCATAACATGTGCATTAATAATCTGAAGAATTTAATTTTAGAATTGTTACGTTGCGAAAAAAAGTCACGCCGAGAATGCTAATCTTTCCAAATTCCACTTTATACTCTATAAGAGAAGAAGAAAGTTTATACTCACGTTAGTACTTTGCCGTAATCACGAGAATTATAATATTCGTCTGCCATTTGGACAACTGCAAGATAGATTTCGAATAATTAATAAAATGTAAATCAGTATAATTTCTAAATAATAATTACCTAAACGTCTTCGCATCCTAGGACACCGATTAATTTTAAATTGAGATATTGCATTTCCCAGCAAGCCTATAATGATCATCTGGAACAAAGTCAATGGGTTTCAAATTCGTCAAATATTATTTAGACGTATTTTTGTTTGAAATTCAATTTGTACCGAATGATTTACTGTTGTTTTCTCTTTGTATTGTAGAGCTTGTATCGCTAATGTCTCGCGTGTTGTATCTACTTGTTCTTGGTTCAGTTTTCCAGGCCGCCACGGTCGTTGACCATAAAATTCTAATTTCTCACTTCCTGCTAAAGGATCCGGATCAGGATAGCTAGTTACATTCTGAAATTATATAATATAGAATACAGTTAATGATGTAAAAAATTCACATGCAATTCCAATTCCATATACCTTGCAAAGCTCTTCACAAGAAGTTTTTCTATCAGTAGCATGCTGGGCCGCCATATGATAATAGTAACCTGGATGTTGAGTTTGAACAGCCGGAAGTCCTTGTCGAATTGCTTGTTCAAACAATTCAGCAAATGTTGAGAACTGACTGGACATCCATGCATGATGTTCGAACATAAGTTCCTTGGGTCCAGTTCGCAGTTTAAATCTGGTAAAGAATATCGTACAAAGTCAATAAAAATAATTGCTGCTCGGATCAAATGGTTGGTGCGGTTCCTAATAATATATTTACCTGTCGGTATGAGCTCTGAATTGTGCTATTGCATCCTTTGGACAACTCATGTTAAACATAAGTCTACATAGTTTATAATTAATGAAACTCGCCACTGTTTTTATTTCTAATATATCCGTTTCTGTATATCGAATATCGAGTATATTGTTGTATGCTTGTTGATAATGTCTAAAATAGAATTTGAATAATGTGATTTTTTTTATTGAATTCTTTCTTAATTATTACGTACTTGTGGGCAGTTTGCTGATCTTGTTTCAGTTCATTAAGAAAACCCATTTTAAATTGATGACGAACAAAAAGATACTGATGACTTGTTTTATTTAATTGATCACGATGGCCCTTAACAATGCGATATTCGTGATGGTAAAAGTTTTGAGCCAAGTCATAGAAGGCATGCTCTAGTCTGCAAAATAATTGATATATAGGTCTGAAATTAGTTATTTGCTATTGTACAGAAAGTATTATGATACCTTGATGTGTACCGGAGCAGATGATCTTCATGAGGTAGAACATACAAAGATTTAGCTGGTAATTCGCAAGCATTGCAAAGTGCAGTTGCGCGTTCTGTTGTTACAACATCTTCCGAACCTGGTTGCACAGGTTTACTATGTTGCACTAGGACCACTGCAATTTTTGTACTACGACCTTCGAGAGCAGCTCTAAAAGGATACTCAAATTACATATAATATTATTTTAGTGGATTTCTTACTTAGTAATTTAATACCGTAGTGATTGCACACGCGAGGAACACTCAATTTTCTTTTCATTCCATTGAGGATCAATCCAATCGAGGTCATAAAATATGACTACAACCGAAGGTACTTCATTGAGATATTTGTTCATCCAATTTCGCTTCAAGATTCCTTTTAGCTTATACCACTCATAAGAATTTCGCTATTTAAAGCAGAGGAAAGAAAAACTTTTATTTGTCAGAGTAAAATTGGATTCAAATTTATAAGGAGCAAATGACTCTGTGGTAAACCTTTGGTTTGACTGTAGGAAATTCATGAGCATTGTTCAAGAGTTTAAATTGCACTGGTGCACCATCAGGACGACGACTGTTTGTAAATGCATCCCAGATAGCACGGTGAATAGCATTGTTTACAGCATCTAATCCTGTTACTCCGATGAGAGCAAGTGGCTTTGCTGTCAATTCTGGTGGTAGTTCAGCCATGACTGTATCCCTAATAAAAAGATTATTTATTTATGACATAAGATAAATAAACCTGCTAACGTAACTGTCAAGTTAAAAAGTATTCGTAAGACGAAGGTATCATCCCAATCATGCTAGTCACACCTCATCAGGAATAAAGCATTATATTAAAGAATAAGCAGTGTTTTAGGAAAACACTCACTTTCTATAAAAATCTAATGAACGTTCAATATATCATCAAAACACTACACTGATTGGGAATAATAATTAAAACATTTTAATGTGTACTTTGACATATTAGGTTATGTCACTGAAGTTGAAGCAGTACTCAATTTCTCATGGATCTGTTAACCATCCAACGATGAATGCTCATTCACTATTGTTTGTGTCATATATCACGTGACTCATATCTATTGGTGCATTCCTTATGCAGTTACAATAGAAAGCACGCTTACCGATTAGCAGATTCCGATAAACCAGGTGTTGTGATTGGTCAGAATTCAACATTTTACCTATTAAAATAAATGTATTCATTCTACATATTTACAGAGCGAGTAGATACTTCTTCATTTGTATATTCATCTATTAACTTAATTGGACACAGGGATTCATACAATATAGATAAACTTGCATATTTTATTAGCATTTTATTAGATAAAATGTACAATCATTTACTTTAAGTATAAGAAAGCTATATTAGACTAATTCGTTTGACTTTACAATTGAATTAAATTCTTAAAAATATATTAAACAAATCCTCCACTGACTCGAGACAGAACGATAGAGATAGTGAAGAAAATAGAGAAAGAAAATTTCCAAAAGAAGATCGTGTTGCGCGTACGTAACAGATAATGGAAGAAGCCCATCACCATAAATAATAAAGCCACGATCATTCGCGAACGCGCGTGCACCTGGCGAACAATTTCGCGGTACGACAATATCATTTGACCCTCGAGAGAAAGAAGTATATAGAAATAGAAAAAACGAAAAGAAATAGACGTTAGTCACTGGAGGAGATGCTGTTCAGAAATACAAGACCAACCAATAGGATAAATGGTTAGAGATGCATTCCACTCGATAACAGGTAGAGATTTTTGTCATTCATATCTAGACAATTATGTTAATCGTAAAATTATAATTATCCTAAGGAGACTTATGACATGTGATAGTCAGGAGATGGTTCAGCTACGGATTCGGTAGTGAACAAAGGATTCGGGAACTCTGGCGGATGTGGCAGTGGTCCGGCAGTCTTTGGCTGACGTCTATACGCCATAAGCCAGCATGATACAGCAATGGCCACAGCGACCAGCGCCAGAAGTGCTGTGATTACCAATGCTATGATAAAGCCGACCATAGACACGCAAATATCTTCTACACGTTGAGCAGCGGGAGCTGAAAAAAAGAAAACTACGAATGAATATGATTCGTAAATTGATTTGAACGTAACCCAACATAAATTTAAATTTCTCGCCGACGAAGCTTTCGAATCTATCGCAATTACCTTCGGCTGGATCTGCCGTGTATCTCTCCTCCCTTCTTTCCAGAGTATATATAGAATTTGATTGAATAGTAATCTCTTCTCGAAGCTGACCTTCGTATCCATCAGTTACACTCAGAGCAGTGTCGTTAGGATCAGAGTCAACGTCCCTACGCCGACGACCGAAGGCATTGTATCCTCGGCAATTGACCTGGCGAATTAAGAACGTACGTTAGATCAGAGAGTAGATCTTCTTTATGGGGATAGAAAGTATTGATACTGGAAATTAGGATATTTGGTTCTTACAGGTTGACACCGTCCAAAGCACACACGAATGTTACACTGGAATCTGATATTATCACTGCTGGGGAATTTGAAAGCATTGAAAGTAGCCATCAACGATTGAGTTTCAGGATTTTGTTCCCATTCGCCAAATATCGTGGGATCTGTGGCACAGCCGTTTTCATCTGTTACTATATATTCATTTTCCATGTTGTCCTCCATTGTCTTGGCCACACAGTTGCGTGCAAATCCTCCATAAATAGCTGTAAGATATTAGACAATTTTACAAACTATTCTATTTCACAATATTATATGCAACATATTTATAGGATACTCACATGAAGGTTGCACGTCGACCTGCAACATTAGATTATCTCCAATTTCAGCCGAACTGATCTCTTTTCCATTCTGCGTGACGATCTTCATTAGACATTCTGGTGGAGGACCGGTATTGGCAATGGTACCAGCAGTAGTTAACATGGAGACATTGAAGCCCAAGGTCACATTTTGTTCTCCAGTTTGATATATACATTTAATGTGATATGCCTGAGCTTTGTATGTGATGAGTTTAGGATGTTTTTGAATAACCAAAACGAAACTGGCTTGGCCCTGTAGAAGAAGAACAAGTATTAGACTAATTGAAGGTACATTCCCGGAAGGAAAGTAAATCGTAGAGTAGCAATGCACTTACGTTTACATGAATGAGACCACAGCTTCCAAATGCAACCTTAAAGATTTCTGCGCGAGCTACTGAATCTCCTGGTATTGAAACAACGCGCCTACATTGTTCATCCTTACTGTGTCCTTTGACATAAAGAACGCCATTGAAAGCTTGTTCCTGGAGATGAATCTCAACCTGAACTCCATCAGAGAGACAGCTCACGACCATCTCAGGCTTGGGGAAGTCTGTTCTAAGTCTGTTCTTGTCAGCTAAAGAAGAATGACAATGATTACATAACATAGTTTATGCGAATGATTGGTTTATTAATAATTAGTAATGATGAATTTGAACTCACTGCAGTGAGTATAGGCGTCACCGCTGTAACCATTAATGCAAACGCATATAGCTTGATGCTGAGTTGCGTTACAAAGTGCATTAACACCGCAGAGCAATTTAGTACATGGATCTTCGCAAGTACCGCTTGATATCTCGCAATATTTGTTATCAGTACAGTCATCATCGCGCGAGCATTCAATAGTGCCGACTAAAATGTTAAGTTAGCTGGAGTTAGCATATGATGGATGGATTGGCATTATTTTGGCAACGCCTTGTTATTGGATTATACCGTACGTCACATGGTGACAGCCATTACTTATTTTTGCTTGCTGGATGAAAAATGCAAATAAATAAAAAAATAAAATAGAGACTTACGTAGTTTGCAGTTTCCATCAGTATCCAGAATGTAGCCGTGTTCTATAGGACAGACACAGCGTCCGTACTCATCTATAACCATTCCCCTTTCTAGAGCACATTCGCAATATCCATCAGAGGTGATTTTCATTCCAGATTCTTTGCGACAGAGTACGCAGTTGTCATTCTGATCCTTGGCAGTGCCTGGTTGACAGACGCAATTGCCATTGATATCACGTACTTGCCCCTTCTCAATAGCGCAGATGTTTGCTGGGGAACAGGGTGTCATTGACATTAGTTTAACAGACAAGGAGAACAGCAGCTATACAATTTATAAGGATAGTAAGTATCAGGGATAAGTACCTTTGTCACAACGTACTACTGCGTTACCACGGAATCCTGGCAGACAATCACAAATCATTGTTCTTACAGGATTAGTGTCCAGAACCTTGCATTCTGCGTTGATACCACACGGTGCGATCTTGTCGCAAGGATTGATACATTCCCCGTCGAAGCAGGCAGTTTGAGAAGGACATTCAAAGTCTGCTTTGCATCGTGACACAACCTTAGTACACCCTGATTTAGTATCGCCAATGTATCCGATCGGACATGAGCATTCCACAGCATGATTGTCAACGACACATTCTGTCTGTCCAGTGCAAGGATTGAAGTCGCATGGGTTTTCGCACCTGTTGTTAATGCATGCCTTGTTCCTAGGACAATCCGAGCTACTCTTGCATCCTATAAGTACACAAGAAACGCGAGGATTGCCTCCGTAACCTGATGGACATTCACATATGGCTTTGTGATTTATTCCTTGGCAATGTGCGCCCTTTCCGCAATTGGCTAATCCAGGAGAGCAGGCTGGTACGCAATTTTGTTGTAAGCATGCGTGAGTTCCTCTGCATTCACTATCTACTCTGCATCCGACTACTGTAAAGAAGAGGAATATTTAATATTTATTTAGGTCTATCGATATATGAATAATTTAAAGATTGTGAGAGGTACCTCTGGTACATTCAATATCGGCATTTCCGGCGTAGCCGCTGACACACGTGCAGATGGGTTTGTGATTAACAACATTGCAGATCGCGTTATCGCCACAAGCGCATGGATCTTTACAAACGGCATTGATGCAAGCCTTTTCAGATGCGCAATCACTGTCTCTCGTGCACTCGATAGGGACAATAGGTTTCGTAGGTTGACAAGTGCCACTGCCACTGCTGACATAGCCGCTTGGACAAACACATATCATCGTGCGAACCGGAAGGCTTGGCAAAACTTTACACTCTGATGGTTCTCTGCAAGGATGGATGATCGTGCAAGGATTCTGACATTTGTGATTGAGACATGCCAATAGATCTGGACAGTCCCCATCCTGTCTGCATTCTGGTTCTGGTTCTTGTTGACATTTTACATAAGGATTGCCAGTGTAATGCGGTGGGCATCTGCAGATCGGCAAATGATTCTGCACTCTGCATTCAGCCCTGGGCGAGCAAGGATTCTCATGTATGCAAGGATCGATACACTGCATATTTGTACAGGCATGATCACCAGGACAATCACTGTTACTGTAACATCCAATCACACGACATTTGTCCAGAGGACTTCCGTGGTAGCCGTTGCGACAGCGGCAATCTGCTACGTGATTGTTTGCGAAGCATTCCGCATTCACGCCGCATGGATCAGATAACAGACATGGATTTACACAGTTGTTGTTCACGCAGGCCTTGTCCAGCATACATTCAGAATCATGTTCACACTCTACGCTGTAGCAGGCGATTTCTGGATTCCCTTGGTATCCCTCTTGACAGGAACACACTGGCTTGTGATTCTTTACGTAACATGCTGCGTTTGTACCGCAGCTGCAAGGATTGCGACATTGTCTATTGACGCAAGCGTCCCGGTCGCTACACTCGTCATCCGTGGTACATCCTCTGGTTGTTGTCAGTTGTACTATAACATTAATGGAACAACATTGGTAAAGGCACCCAGTCACAACAGTATTCATGTTTATAGTAATTTACTTACTTGGTCTACATATTCCATCAGAATCAGTAACCCATCCTTGAGGGCAAGTGCAGACCATAGTTCGTACAGGTACAGTATCCAGGACGTCACAACGAGCGTTCTCCAAGCATGGTCTGATTACCGTGCAAGGGTCAACACATGTATCACGAATGCAGGCTAATTTACTTGGGCAGTCAATGTCCTGTTTACATTCTGGTTTGTCATGCTCTAATGGTGGTCGACGTTCACAGTACGAATATGGATTTCCTGATGGTATATGCTCAGGGCATCTGCATTGAGCTGCGTGATTTTGCACGTAGCATATTGCATTTTGAGCACATGGTGACTGCGTGCTGCAAGGATTTACGCAGCGTCTGTTTTGACAAGCTAGATTCTGAGGACACTCGTAGTCGCTGTTACATTCTGCTCTCTCGCACTGCACTTCAGGGTTTCCAAAGTATCCTGGACCGCATCTGCATGCTGAACGATGATTCTGACCGTAGCATTCGGCGTTTATTGCACATTTGTTCTCTAGGATGCAAGGATTTACGCATTGGCTGTTGTAGCAGGTGTCTGAGTAGCTACAGTCATTGTCTGACTCGCATTCCACTGTAAGGTAAGTACATCGATTGAAAAAAGGTCCTATTTACTTAATAGAATTTTATGATCTTTGAAAAGGTTCTTACGTTTGGTACATTTCAGTTGAGGATTTCCAGAATAGCCAGGCAAACATACGCAGGATGGATAATGATTGGTAACAATACATTTAGCATTTGGTCCGCAGTTGCAAGGACTGGCACAGAGATTGTTCACACATGCCTCTGTACCAGCACATTCGCTATTGGAAAGACATCCAGCAACAATCGCAGCTGCAAAATAGTACAGTTAGTTTACAAGATCCTTGTTCACATCATGTTTGTCCATCTATGAATTATTGACTGCTTACGTGGTATGCATTCAGTTCTTGGGTCTCCCATGTAGTTGGATGGACATTTGCAAACTGGATAGTGATTATCGACGTGGCACAATGAATTCCTGCCGCAAGGATCACCTGCGACGCAAGGATTTGCGCAGCGAGAATTGATGCACTGTCTGTCATTAGAGCAATCATCGTTTGCGTAACATTCTGGTTGACTTGGTGGAAGCGGAGTCTTGGGTTCTGTGACAGAAAAATTATGAACGTCAGTCTTTAGCCCTGAACCAATGTTCCAGGTAATAAAAATGATAGACGTACCTGGAGAGCATTCAACGTAAGGATTGCCTACATATCCTGCAGCACAGAAACATGTACCACTGTGGAAACTGGATCTGCATTGAGCATTGATTCCACATCGGGAAGTTAGACAAGCTTCAATGCATCTGCCGCTTGAGCATTTCTCATGGTCGGTACAATCATCATCTATTCGACACTGGACATCATCTACCACTGTAATTAAAAAAATAGTTTGCTAAAGATACGTACAAGGATTGACAATA
Organism: Cephus cinctus; assembly: GCF_000341935.2. Lineage (NCBI taxonomy): Eukaryota > Metazoa > Arthropoda > Insecta > Hymenoptera > Cephidae > Cephus > Cephus cinctus. The sequence continues at coordinate 165,965 of NW_014333620.1, read as the reverse complement.
AGTAAAAGACTAGCTTGGAATAAGTATTTTACTCACCGATCTTCTTGCAGTTGCCATTGAAATCAGTTATGGTGTTTGGTGGGCACTGACAGATCATTGTACGCAGAGGTATTGTATCTAATACTCTGCATTCTTGTTCGCTGGTACACATGTTGGAAGATGCACAAGGATCTTGACATTTTGTATTTATACATGCCAGGGCTGCAGGACATTCGCTGTCTGCTCTACACTCAGGTTCATGAACTGTGGGTTCGGTAGGTCCAGGACCTTGAAAGAAAAATGTATGAATAAAATAATAATCCAGAAATTAAACTTTAATAGTACAAAATAATTAGCAGGATGATTACCAATGCATTCAATGTATGGATTTCCAGTGGTACCAGGTCCACATATGCATTTCGGTTGATGATCCCTTGCCAAACAAGTTGCAGTCTCTGCACAAGTATCATCGTCGCAAACAGGTCTACAGACTCTATTGAGTCTGTCACAAGCTTCATGGTCGGCACAGTCTTCGTTGTAGTGACAAATTGCAGATATGCAAGCGATTCTTGGATCGCCCTGTGTACCTGCTGGACATGTGCACTGAGCTTTGTGTGCAGTTACAGTGCATTCTGCACCACGACCACAGACAATCTCATTGATCTGGCAAGGAGCGATGCAGTAGCTGTTTCTGCAGGCTTTCTCGTAGGGACAATCACTGTCTGATTTACATTCGGCTGAAAAAACAGTGTTCATAATTAATAATAGCATATAGAGGACTCCCTTATATCATACTTTATCAGTATAAAGTTTATGATACTTACGTTTGAAGCATTGCACTTGTGGATCTCCAGCGTAACCTTGCTGACAATGACAGGTTGGATGGTGATTTACTGTGGTACATTCAGCATTGGATCCGCAACGATTACTTAAGCATGGATTTTGGCATAATTGATTTATGCATGCCTCATTCGATGAACATTCAGAGTCTGACTGGCATTCAGGAAGAACCGTGGTTTCTGTCAAAAACAAAGAATTTATTGTTTAAGACTAAGTTCGTTTCGATGGAAATAATTGAATCAGGTGTATATATTAAATCATTGGATGTCTTTACCTATATAGCAATTAAGGTATGGATCCCCAACTAATCCTGCAGAACACTGGCAAATATGACGATGATTTTCTACATGGCATTCGGCTGTTCTTGCACAGGAATTGATAGTGCATGGGTTCACGCAAATTCGGTTCAAGCAAGCCATACTTAGATCACATTCATTATCAGATCTACAGCCAGGCTCCACAGTCTTATCCACTGAAAAATTAATAATAATTAATTTCCAAAATTGGTACTGTGATTCCAGAGTCAAATTGTAATCACGCCAGTAGGTACGTACATGGTTTGCAAACAACGTTGGCATCGCCAATAAAGTTGGGTAAACATTCGCAAACCATTGTCCTCATTGGCAATGTATCTACTACAGTGCATTGTGCATTGGTACCACAAGGTTGTGATTGACTGCATGGGTTCTTGCATGTGCCACTGAAGCAAGCAAGCTTACTTGGACAGTCACCATCCATTCTACATTCAGGAATTTCTTCGATTGGTTCTATAAAAATAAAGAAAGATACTTAGTCATATAATTTATTCCACAGATTCAATTAAAAACTAAAACTTACCCATGGTGCATGATGTATAAGGATCACCCAAATACCCAGGTGGACATCTGCAAGTTGGTCGATGATTGATAACAGTACATTGCGCGGATGGTGGACAGTTGCAAGGATCAACACATCTCAGGTCTCGACAAGCCAAGAAGGTTGAACAATCATTGTCCTTTGTACATTCTGGCCTTTCACATATTTGATATGGATTTCCAAGATAACCAGTAGGACAATAGCAAGTAGAACGATGGTATCCGTCAGAGCGGCATTGTGCATTTATTCCACATTGTGTTATCAAACAGGTATCGACGCATTCTTTGTTTATGCAGGATTGACTCGATGCACATTCATTATCGCTGCGACATCCGATCTCACGACAATATTGTTGAGGATTGCCAGTGTAGCCGTCATTGCATACACAAACTGCACGATGTAGTTGCACGTGGCACTGACTGTTCAATCCGCAGGAATTGAGACTGCATGGGTTCACACATCTTTGTTCGAAACAAGCCTTATCGTTTGTGCAATCCGAATTTTGAATGCATTCTGGTTTTGGTGGGTCTACGGATAGCAAATATTGTAGCAGTCGCAAGGTATTGTTATTGAACAATTAAGTTGATTGTTACTCCAAGAAAAATAAGGAAACGTTACCTGGTACCGCGAAAGGAATTGTGCACTGCACTTGAGCATTTCCAACGTATCCTCTGGGACACGAGCAGACAGGCTTATGATTGACAGTTTGACAGAGAGAATTGACACCGCAGGCTCCAATGCAAGGATCTCTACATTTCTGTGAGAAGCAAGCTCTATCGCGTGGGCAGTCATCGTTGATAACGCATTCTGGATAGATACATACAGCTGCGCCATTTCTGACTCTGCACTCGCCATTCGAACTGCACGGTGATGGATTGCAAGGATCCGGTTCTAAAATGAAATTAAATGTTTAATGCAAAATCCACTTACTTGTCATAAATATGTAATAATTATTTCAATATTCACCTTCTTTCAAGAAGCATTCAACAAATGGATTTCCTATTAATGGAGCAGAGCAGCTGCAGAGTGGACTGTGATTGATTGGCTTGCAAATTGCACCAACTCCACAGACATTTCTCAGACAAGGATCAGTGCACTTGTTGTTGATACAAGCCTTGTCGCTAGGACAATCCGAACTAAGGACACATTCAGGATGGCATCCTGCCACACTGCTAGGAATTCCTTGTAGTTCTGGTAAGCATTTGCAGACTGCACTTCCTCCAACGTTTTCGCAATATGTGTTAGGTCCACAAGGTGATGGGATACACGGATTGGTCTCTTTTGGTGCTAAAAAAATGGTTTCTATTGTTATTTCCGCGAATTTACATACTCTCAATAGAAATATTAGGTGAATTATTTCTCAATTCAAGTCACCTTCGTATACTGGTCGGCAAAGTGTGAAAGCATCTCCGACGGTTGGGTAAGGACAGGAACATACTGGAACGTGGTTAGAAACTGTGCAGATTGCACCGATACCACAGGTACCTGGACAAGGATCCTCGCACTTGGTTCTTATGCATGCTCGTGTCTTGGGGCAATCGCTGTTCACCAGACATTCTGGATGACAACCTTGGTAAGGATCGCCTCTGTAGTCAGGAAGACATTCGCAAATTGCAGTGCCGTAACGTTCCCGGCAGTGTGCATTGGCTCCGCATGGTGATAAATCGCATGGTCTTGCTTGGGCCGGAGGTGTATGTGGTTCTAAATAAAAAAAATGGATACGTTTAGTTTTTGTTGGATACCAATCCATGAAAAAGCACTGCAAGCTGAATTCATATGCGGATGGATAGCTACGCACGCGTACCAATGATTTTGTCTAACTTATATAAACACAAGAATATACATTTATTTACAAAAAAAGAAATATCTGTAGACGTTGATATGATACATCGGTCAATATATATAGATTGATATATATGACTCTCATTGCGAATTTTAAAGCTTGAATCGTTTTATACAATGTACAAAATATTTCTCAGGTATTCATACTCAATTTTCACAGTGCAACTACAGTTTAAATTGGAGGACGACATGCGTATCGTATATACAATAAATACAGTACATAACTGAAAGAACAAAAATATATGGTGAACAGAGATGAATCATCAATAAGACATGCAACGATCATTAAATGTGAATATAAAATGATTGAATCGTCGATCAAACGATTGTCCATTCTTTTTTTAATGGTTTCAATCAACCGATGAAGCTTATCGCAATTTGCTGAATGTTTTGAAAAGCTGCAGCATTGGCGTATAAATGTATCAATTATATTCTTACGCTGTAGCACAGAACAAACTGTGAACGGGTTTCCTGTGTATCCCTCTGGACAAGTGCATCTAGGTTGATGCGAGCTGACGTGGCAGAGTGCATTAGCACCACAGGACCCAACGCAAGGATCACTGCACTTTTGTCTGATACAAGCCTGGTGGGTAGGACACTCGCTATTTTGAATGCACTCGGGTCTACAATTAGGTGGATTGCCTAAGAACGTGGGTAGGCAAGAGCAAGAGGGTGTGTTTCCAGCAGAAGGTGTACAGCGGGCATTGAGGCCACATGGCGAAGGGTTACAGGGATCCCTTACTGTTACTTCATCCACTTTTTCTACATCATGAAAAACTCGTTAGCTTCTTAAATGTTTTTGGTAAACAAAAAGCTCATCCCAGTATAAAATTACTTACGCATTATGAAACAATTGACGAATGGATCTCCAGAATAACGTGGGGGACAGCTACAAATTGGATTGTGATTGCGAACGGTGCAGTATGCATTCAGTCCACATTGGCCAGTACATGGATTCTGACATTTCTGATTGATGCAAGCTCTAGTCTGTTCGCAATCTGTACTGACAACGCATTCCGGTCTACAACTTGGTGGAATTCCAATGTAGCCAGGGATGCAAGAACAGGACGCTTGACTTCCATATTGTCGGCAAATGCTATTTGGTCCGCATGGCGAAGGATTGCAGGGGTCTATAACTTCTACCGCTGTTTAGGAGATGACAAAGTCAATTCTAGTCTCTCGTTAAATATTATTATTATACCTAGAAGTAAACTCACTCTTGATAGGATTGCACAGTGTAAATGGATCTCCTTCATGTTTGGCTATGCAACTGCACATTGGTATGTGATTCACAACACTGCATTCTGCATTGCGACCACAGACTCCAGGGCATGGGTCAATGCACTTGTTATAAGAACAAGCTTTGTTAAGGGCACAATCAGAATTCTGAATGCATTCCGGTCGGCATGCATGATATGGATCGCCATGGTATTCAGGGAGACAAGTGCAGATGCCATTATCACAACGAGCATTAGCTCCACATGGTGAAGGATTGCATGGATCTCGAATAACTGGTGTTTCTGTAGATTTAAGTTTAATGTATTACCTCTCTCTTGTAATACCTTAATGTAATATTTGAATAAAATTATGAATTTTCCTTACGTTGTGGCGGCGGCGGTGGTAATGGCGTGGGATAGCAACCGCTGAAAGGATCTCCTGTGTAACCTGCTGGGCAGGTACACATTGGTGTATGATAAACCACAGTACACTGTGCTCTCAGTCCACAAGAACCAGGGCATGGATCTTTACACTTTTCTCTTATGCAAGCCTTGTTGCTGGGACATTCTGAGTTTATAGTACACTCAGGTCGGCAGTATGGTGGTGAACCAATGTAAGTTGGTAGGCAAGAACACATAGCTAAATCGCCAATATTTCGGCAGGTGGCAAATGGTCCGCAGTGTGCAGTTATACAAGGATTGGTAAGTTCAGATCCTTGTGGTGGTGCTAAAATTAATGATGAATCGTTTATCGAAATTTGTATAAGATCTTTTAAATTATTTATGAATGGTTTTAAAAATGCTTGGTAGAACTTACGAGGTATTTCGAAACATTTTACGAATGGATCGCCAGTCAATCCTGCTTTGCAGCTGCAGATAGGACTGTGGTATATAGTCTCGCATCTGGCATTAATGCCACAGATACCAGGACATGGGTCCACGCATTTCTGATTGACGCAAGCACGGTTTGTAGGACATTCTGAACTGACAACGCATTCTGGTCTACATCCTGGAGGACTGCCGAGATAAGTTGGCAGGCAAGAGCAGCTGGCTTGGTCATTGACATTTCTACATTGACTATTCGGTCCACAAGGTGAAGGATTGCAAGGATCATGTTCGACAGGTTCAGCTATGAAGATTTAAAAATAAATAAATATTGGTCTTCTAGATAATTTTTTTGGAAAACTACCGAGAGTCTAGAGACTTACGTATTTGACGTATGATGTCACAGTAACGGAATGGATCACCAGTGTAACCAGGTTGACAAGTGCAAGATGGTGAATGATTGATAACTTGACAAACTGCGTTCTGTCCGCAGGTTCCCGGACAAGGGTTCTGACACTTGGTTCGAATACAAGCACGGTCTGATGTACAGTCCGTGTTAATGACACACTCAGGTCGACAACCTTCGTAAGGATTTCCATAGAAATCAGGTAGACAAGTGCAAGAACCTGCACCGTAAGACTCGCGACAAATTGCATTAGCACCGCAAGGAGATGGTTGACACGGATTGATCTTCTCAGGAGGGATGGCTTCGACTAAAAGAAAATTTTCTGTGTCATTCAAAGGTGATTAAGGCAAAAAATGTTGATCCTGGAAGATCATTCTTACCCTTTTGCACGGTACACTGTATAAATGGATTTCCTGTGTAACCCTGAACACATAAGCACATTGGAGTATGGCTGATTACTCTACACTCAGCATTGATACCACAAGAACCAGGACAAGGATCCTGGCATTTCTTATTGATACAAGCCAAGTTACTAGAACATTCGCTGTTACTACTGCACTCAGGTCTACAGTTCGGTGGTGATCCAATAAATTCAGCGAGACAAGAGCAAGATGGAGAATCATTAACTACTTGACACTGTGCATTGGGGCCACATGGTGATGGTTGGCATGGATTTATTGGTGGTTCTGGCTCTCTCCCTAAAAGGAGAAAAACTCGTTCTAGTGCTCATGTAATAAAAAATGAATTTCGAAAGTAACCAGTGTCACAATTTTAAAATAATCCTTACTTATTTCTTCACAACGAACGAATGGATCTCCAGTGTACTGCGATGGGCAACTACAAATTGGGTTGTGATTGACCACTGAGCACTGTGCGAACAGGCCACAAGTTCCTGGACATGGGTCGATGCATTTCTGATTATTACAAGCTCTGTTACGAGCACAGTCTGAGCTCACGACACATTCTGGTCTACAGGAAGGTGGTGCTCCGGTATAGCCTGGAATGCATGTGCAAGTAGCTTGACCGTTAATTGCTCTGCACAAACTATTAGGTCCGCATGGAGATGGGTTGCATGGGTCGCTGACTGTTGGGGCTGTATAGACAATATATTTTGTAGGAATTTATCAAAAATCGCATTTTATACTCGTTAAATGGTTTACTGGGAAGGAAAAACAAACCTGGAACTGGAGAGCATAGCACGAATGCATTTCCAGACATGTTCCTGGGACAACTGCACATAGGCAAGTGATTGATCACATTGCACTCTGCATTAGTACCACATGCACCGGGACAAGGGTCTTTGCACTTGTTGCGAATACATGCTTTGTCTCTGGGACAATCTGTATTTACAACACACTCCGGGCGACAGCCTGAATAAGGATTACCGAAATATTCAGGCAGACATGTACAAGTTCCTGCACTGCATTGTGCATTTGCACCACATGGCGATGGATTGCATGGGTCTGTTGGTAGTTCCACTGAAAGAAATTGCATTTTTCACATTTGTTGTACTTTGGATGACAGTGTAAACGATAATAATTTACTGAACGCGTGTGCATTGTTGCTGCTTACATGGAGGTGATGGTTTAGGACTGCAGTTACTGAATGGATCACCAGTGTATCCTTCAGGACATATGCAAACAGGTGTATGGTTAACAACGGTACACAGTGCTCCAAAACCGCAGGATCCTGGACAAGGGTCTCTGCATTTTTCTCTTATGCAAGCCTTGTTGCTTGTACAGTCAGAATTAATAGAACACTCAGGTCGGCAATTGGGTGGTACTCCGATATAATTGTTTATGCAACTGCACGAATAAGTGTCACCAATTGCTCTGCAAATAGCATTTGGACCGCAGGGTGAAGGATTGCATGGATCCTTGGGATATTCCTTCTCTGGTACAGGTGCTAATAAATTACAAAAAAAATTGTAAGGATAAAAACAATCGTATATAAAGTAAAAGCATAGCGAATTTTAAATCAACAGTGAATAGGGAGGCCCATATTCCTTTTTTTGACTCACTGTTAATGAACTTAAAAGCATATGGCAAATTTTTTAATTTCTTAGACTTACGAGGTATATCGTAACAATAACTGAATGGATCTCCTGTTTGTTCGTTTACGCAACTGCACATTGGACTGTGATTGATTACTTTGCAAACTGCATTGTGACCACAGGTTCCCGGACAGGGATCTTTACACTTCATATTGATACAGGCAAGATTGGCACTACATTCTGAACTGACGACACACTCTGGTCTACAATTTGGTGCAGTTCCAACATATTCTGGTAGACACGAACACGAAGCATATCCATTATTGTCACGGCATTGGCTATTGGGTCCACAGGGTGATGGATTGCAAGGATCAAATACAGTTGGTTCAACTATATAAAAAAAAAATTAAGAATTCGTATTACAAAGACGTTGATTTAAATACAAATAGAGCAGATTCATTGATTTTTAACATGTCTACTATTTTGGGAACACTCACTTTGCTGAGGAATTTGATTACAATAAGTAAATGGATCTCCTGTGTATCCATGTAGGCAAGTGCACATTGGCAGGTGCGATACTACTTGACATTCAGCATTTCTTCCACACGTTCCAGGACAAGGATTTTGACATTTAGATCTTATACATGCCAAGTTCGCAGGACAATCTGTATTGATGATACATTCGGGTCTGCATCCTTCATAAGGATTGCCAATATATTCTGGCAAACAAATGCAAGAACCTGCACCATTCTGTTCTCTGCATACTGCATTTGCACCGCAAGGGGAAGGTACGCAAGGTTGCCGAGGAACGTCTGCTACGGCTAATGTTAAAATAACAAAAGAAATTCAAGTTCAATGCAATAAGTGAAACCTGAATTGGAATGAATAAAAAGAAAATGTGATCCTCACGTTGTTTAACGGTGCATTGAACGAATGGATCGCCTTCATATCCGGTAGCGCAGATGCACATAGGAGTATGGCTAATGACACGGCATTCAGCATTGGCACCGCATGAGCCAGGACAAGGATCTTTACATTTCTGGTTTATGCAAGCCAAATGGCTACTGCACTCGCTACTCGTGATGCACTCTGGTCTGCAGTTAGGTGGAGAACCAATATATTCTGATAAGCAAGAGCAAGACGGAGCATCATTCACGACTTGACATTGTGCATTGGGGCCACATGGTGATGGCTGACAAGGGTTCGTAGGAGGCGGTCTAGGTGTTTCAGCTAAAATTTATGTTGAATGATTAGAAATAGTGAATAGAGAAGTATGATAAGGCAAAGAATTCCTTTGGGATACATACGAATTGGTGTGCATCGTATGAATGGGTCACCAGTAAAGATTGGTGGACAGCTGCATATTGGATTGTGATTGAGAACTTGGCAATAGGCTGAAAGACCACATGTGCCTGGACAAGGATCTCTGCACTTTTGATTAATGCAAGCCTCATTCAATGCACATTCCGAATTGACTATACACTCTGGTCGACATCCTGGTGGATTTCCAATGAATCCAGGAACGCACGTGCATACTACTTGACCATTAATTGCTTGGCAACGACTGTTAGGACCACATGGTGATGGATTGCAAGGATCAACATCGTCCACTTCTGGAAAATTCATTTTTACGGTTGTAATGTCTTGTCTTATTGCACTTGGAAGGAATGTATAAATTCGATAGTTACTTTCGACTGGTAAACAGATAGCAAATGCATTTCCTGCCATTCCACTGGGACAACTGCACATGGGTACGTGATTGATAACTGTGCATTCTGCATTCTGTCCGCAGACTCCTGGACATGGATCAGCGCACTTGTTACGAATACAAGCCTTATTGAAGGGACAGTCCGGATTTTGAACGCATTCCGGCCGACAACCATAATAAGGATCTCCATGATATTCTGGTATGCAGGTGCAAGTACCATCGCGACATATTGCATTTGCACCACACGGTGAAGGATTGCATGGATCTTGAGGAATTTGTACTACCGCTACAACATTGATAAAGTCGCTTATGAATTCTTTAAATTGCTACTAACAATGTCAAAATATTTTTTAAAAAATTATTCTTACGAGATGGTGGTTTAGGTGAACAACTACTGAATGGATCACCGGTATATCCTTCAGGACATGTGCATATTGGTGTATGGTTAACAACAGAACATTGTGCTCCTATGCCACAAGATCCTGGACAAGGATCCTTGCACTTTTGATTCAAACAAGCCTTATTGCTCACACACTCAGAATTGATTGTACATTCCGGACGGCAATTAGGCGGAGAACCAATATAGTCATTGGTACAAGAGCATGATGGTAATCCACCAACATTTCTACATATGGCGAATGGACCGCATGGAGATGGTACGCAAGGATCAGATTCTGGCCGAGGTTCTGGTGGACCTAAGATGCAAAACAATTAATCTCTCTTCATCCCGTAACACTTTTGTCTCTGGTATATACTTGGGATATACTTACGAGGAATGTCAAAGCATCTCACAAATGGATCACCAGTCAATCCCGAATTGCAGCTGCAAATGGGACTGTGATTGATGACCTCACACTTGGCATTGACGCCACAAATACCTGGACACGGGTCCACGCATTTCTGATTAACGCAAGCGCGATTACTGGGACATTCTGAACTAACGGTACATTCTGGTCTGCAAGACGGCGGTCTGCCAATATATGTTGGTAAACAAGTACACACTGCTACACCATTAGATTCTCGACATTGGCTATTGGGTCCACATTGAGAAGGATTGCAAACATCAACGACTGGTGATTCGGCTGTGTAAAAGATAGTTGAAAGTTATTTTTAGCAAAGTAACTAATTCAATGCATGAATGTTTCTAATATAAGAGACTTACGAATTCGTTCTATCAAGTTGCAGTATCTGAACGGATCACCGGTGTAACCCGGTTGACAAGTGCAGGATGGCAAATGATTGATAACTTGACAGACAGCATTCTGACCACAAGTTCCTGGACATGGATTCTGACATTTGGATTTTATACAAGCCTTATCCGAAGTACAGTCCGAGTTAATGATACATTCAGGTCGACAACCCTCATACGGATTTCCAATGTAATCAGGCAAACAGGTACAAGATCCTGCACCATTAGATTCTCTACAAACGGCATTAGAACCGCAAGGAGATGGTATGCATGGCGTTGGTTTGTCAACGGAAACTGGCTCCACTATAAAATGAATTGTTTCAGATGTAGTTAACAGGAAAGTTCTGATGATCTTTTCAAAAGTTAATAAATTACTCACTCTGCTTGATAACACACTGAGTAAATGGATCCCCGATAAAACCTAATGAGCAGACGCACATTGGCGTGTGACTGATTACTCTACAGTCTGCATTTATGCCACAAGAACCTGGACAAGGGTCCCTGCACTTTTGATTGATGCAGGCGAGGTTCGTTGAGCACTCACTATTGCTAACACACTCTGGTCTACAATTTGGTGGCTGTCCGATAAATTCAGGTAGACAAGAACAGGAAGGTGAATCATTTACAACCTGGCATTGAGCATTGGGACCACAAGGTGATGGTTGACATGGGTTCGAAGGAATATCCGGTAGTTTTTCTATAAAAGAAAATTGGAGTTTGGATTACATGTGCATGGTGATCAAATTGATACCTGCATCGCATACTTACCAATTGGTCGACACAAAAGGAATGGATCACCAGTTAAATCAAATGGACAGCTGCAGATTGGATTGTGATTAACTACATTGCACTGCGCTCTTATACCACAAGTTCCTGGACATGGGTCTATGCATTTTTGGTTACTGCAGGCCATATTCAGTGCACAGTCAGAGCTGATAGTACACTCTGGTCTACAATTTGGTGGGGCACCTAAATATCCTAGTATGCAAGAGCACACTGCTTGTCCATTTATCTTACGGCACTGACTGTTCGAGCCACATGGTGATGGATTGCACGGGTCTCGTGGTGGAGGTACTAGAATCCAAGGGTCAATATTATAGAATCTAAAAATGCAAGGACACAACGAAGCTAAATAAAATAAAATTTGTACCTTCTATCGGGGAGCAAGCTAAAAATGCGTTACCAATCGTACCGGATGGACAGGTACAAATCGGAACATGATTTACCACACTGCAAATTGCATTCTGACTGCAAGTACCAATACAAGGATCCTTGCATTTGTTTCTGATGCAAGCTTTGTCTCTAGGACAATCAGGATTGAGAACGCACTCTGGTCGACAACCTACGTATGGATCACCTTGATATTCTGGTAAGCAAGTGCATATTCCGTTAAGACATTGTGTGTTTGAGCCACAATTTGCACAAGGATCAACCAATGATGGCTCTTGTACTGCAAACGGAGATTTCGATTATAGATTTCCTCTTTAGATTGATTTAAGATGAAGAAAGCTACATGGGAAATTTCTTACGTATTTCTTTTACAGTACATCTGGTGAATGGATCTCCAGTGAACCCATCTGGACAAATGCACATGGGTGTATGGTTTACCACAGTACACTGTGCTCCTAAACCACATGATCCTGGACAAGGGTCTCTGCACTTGGACTGGAGACAAGCTAAGTTACTAGAGCAATCTGGATTGATTGTACACTCTGGTCTGCAATTTGGTGGTGATCCAATGAAAGTTGACAAACAGGCACAAGAAGCCTGGCCATTGACATCCCTACATTCTGAATTTGGTCCACAGGGTGACGGTACGCACGGATTAACATATGGTGGATGAGGTACAGGTTCTTGAACTGCAAGAATATTTGAAATTAAAGTATCTTTAAAGCGAATCATCTGTCAAGCCTTGAAATAGTCTTACCAGGTATCTTGAAACAATTAACGAAGGGATCACCAGTGTAACCAGGTTGGCAAACGCAAATAGGGCTATGATTGATAGTATCGCATCTCGAATTCGAACCGCAAGTTCCTGGACAAGGATCAACACACTTTCTGTTCACACAAGCTCGGTTTGATGCACATTCCGAACTTCCTGTACACTCTGGTCGACATCCTGGTGGGCTACCAATGTATTCAGGTAAGCAAGAACATACAGATTGCCCATTGACAACTCTACATTGACTGTTGGGTCCGCAAGGGGATGGACTGCACGGGTCGGTTACAGGTGGCACAGTGTCTATGATAAAAATTCCCAAGGTAAGGATTTCATGTTAAACAAGGTCAAAGTGGAATCTAATGTATTAAGTACCTTCGTATATCGGGCTGCAATATCTAAATGGATCACCGGAGTATCTGGGATAACAAGTACACATTGGTAGATGATTAATAACTTGACATTCTGCGTTTAGACCACAAGTTCCTGGACACGGATCTTTGCACTTGGTATTTATGCACGATTGACTAGCTGGACAATCAGAATTGATCACGCATTCTGGTCTGCATCCCTCGTAAGGATTGCCAATATAATCCGGCAGACAAGTACATGATCCAGCACCGTTAAGTTCCTTGCACACAGCGTTGGAACCACATGGTGATGGTACACAGGGTCTCTCAGGAATAGATGGTTGTACTGTAAATGTTATGCAATTACAGATTTTCTGCCCAGCGCAATATCGAAATGCTGGTTTTTGCTATACTTACTCTCGATCACACTACACTGCGTGAAAGGATCACCTGTGTATCCACTCGCGCAGATACACATTGCAGTGTGACTAACGACTCTACATTCAGCATTGGCTCCGCATGACCCTGGACAAGGATCCTTGCACTTTTGATTGATACAGGCTAAGTTATTGAAACATTCACTGTTACTGACACACTCTGGTCTACAGTTTGGTGGAGCACCAGTGAATTCAGGAAGGCAAGAGCACGAAGGTGAATCACCGACAACCTGGCACTGTGCATTTGGACCGCAGGGGGATGGCTGACAAGGATCTACAGGTGCAACGACCTCATCGGCTGCAACGGGAAATTTAACGAAATTAAAAATACTAAACTCTGGCAAAATTAAAAGCAATCTGGCGAATCTTTTTTAAGCATACTAAGCAATACTCTTGAAATTCTTACGTATTGGCACGCATCGAATGAAGGGATCACCGGTGAATCGAATTGGACAGCTGCAGATTGGATTGTGATTCACAACGTCACACTTCGCTTTAAGTCCACAGGTTCCAGGGCAAGGATCTCTACACTTTTGGTTGCTGCAAGCTTCGTTCAATGCACAGTCCGTGCTTACGATACACTCGGGTCTACAGCTGGGCGGACTGCCGATATATCCTCTAATACAGGTGCATACACTGTGGCCATTTACCGCGCGACATTCACTGTTTGGTCCACAAGGCGATGGGCTACATTGATTGATTGGTATAGGAGCTGTCGATGGGAAGCGATAAAGTGTTTAGATTAGGTCTACTGAATTCTCTGAAATCATCACTCTAACTATTCTTAAGAGCAACCAGGAGGTAGCGTACCGTGAACAGGAGAACAGAAACTGAATGCATTGCCAGTCATATTCCCTGGGCAACTGCACATAGGTACGTGGTTGATGACCGTGCAAAGTGCATTAACGGCACAGGCACCAGGACATGGGTCTTTGCATTTGTTACGGAAACAAGCCTTATCCCGTGGGCAATCATCATTGAGTACGCATTCGGGACGGCAGCTGGAATAGGGATTGCCTTGATATTCCGGTAAACAGGTGCATACACCATCGTTGCATTCTGCATTCGGTCCGCATGGAGAAGGATTGCATTTGTCTACTGGAGTAGGTACGAACGCTGTAATAATATGGAGAAACGTAAGTTTAGATACCGCTAGGAATTGCTGTTACCGTTTGTCCTCAGGGATATGTCAATTCAGGGCTTACAATTTGGTGGCAGTAAGTTGCAACTGCTAAATGGATCGCCAGTATATCCTTCAGGGCAAGTACACATCGGGATGTGGTTTACCACAGCGCATCTGGCTGCAGCGCCACAAGAACCGAGACATGGATCCCGACATTTCTCATTGATGCAAGCCTTGTTGCTTGGACACTCGGAATTGATAGTGCACTCGGGTCTGCAGTTGGGTGGTTGACCTATGTAACTTTCTAGACAGGTGCAGGCTGGTGTACCGGCGATGTTACGGCACTGTGAGAAGCTTCCGCAGGGAGATGGCATACATGGATCTCTCTCGAATACAATACCTATTTCTGGTGCTGAAAATTGTTACAAGGTCAAGAATTCAGCGGGTTGAATTGGCATTGGTATAGTAAGCATTCAAAGCCATACGTTTGTGTATTCGTATGCGCATCTAAGCTCTTAATAAGTGAAACTAATAATATTTCCAAATAGGAAATATTATATGTAACGGCAAATGAAGCTGGGCAAGAAAGCGTTAAGTATATCCTTGAAGTCTTACGTGGTATGGGCGTGCATCTAGTGAACGGATCTCCGCTGTATCCAGGTTGGCAAGTGCAAATAGGGCTGTGATTAACGACAACGCAGTTTGTATTGAGTCCGCAAGGATTGGGACAAGGGTCCACGCATTTCTGATTGACACATGCCAAGTTGGCAGAGCATTCTGCACTGACGACACACTCGGGTCTACATCCTGGCGGGCTACCGATGTACGTGGGTAGACAAGAGCACACAGCCTGTCCATTAACTTCTCTGCACTGACTATTGGGTCCGCAGGGTGATGGGTTACAAAGATCTTTCTTTTCCTCGACAGCTAAGAAAAGGAATAGTTGTACATTGTTATGGATGGCATAGAATATTTTTTGCACGAGAAAAAAAGAAGCTTCAAATCCTCTTAAGGTTTATGAATTAATTGGAGTAAGGGTAGCTAAAACTTACTGGGCTCCGGTGGGAGAACACAGAAGGCAAAAGGATCACCAGTGTATCCAACACGACAGTTGCAAGATGGCAAATGATTTATTGCAGTGCATTCTGCATTTTGGCCACATGCACCAGGACAAGGATCCCTACATTTGAGTTGAATGCAAGACTGATAAGATGGACAGTCGGAGTTTATAACACACTCGGGTCTGCATCCTTCGTAAGGATTTCCAATGTAGTCAGGGACACAAGTGCAGGATCCTGCACCATTCAATTCTTTGCACACGGCGTTCGAGCCGCAGGGAGTCGGTACGCAAGGATTGCGTTTGTCATCGGGGATCGGTTCGTCTAGAACAATTGAAAAGAGCAGATTAAAATTAAATGTTCATATCTTTCAATTATAAGCCAAATAAGCACCCATAGCAGCATTCTTACATTGTACTGGCAAGCATTGCACAAATGGATTTCCAGAAAAATAGTTCGAGCACACGCAATTAGGCGTGTGACTCACTACATGACACTCTGCATTTAATCCACAAGATCCTGGACAAGGATCCTTGCACTTTTTATTGATACAAGCTTGGTGGCTGGGGCACTCGGAATTACTGATGCACTCGGGTCTACAGTTTGGTGGGGATCCTATATACTCGGCCAGACAAGAACAGGATGGCGAATCGTTTATAACTTGGCATTGGGCATTGGGTCCGCAGGGTGATGGTTGGCAAGGATTAACAGGTGGTGGTATATGTTCCGCTGTTATGAGAAAAATAACAGATTACATTATAAATGCCTCACCGGTATGTCTATAATATAAGACTTCGCATTTCATTTCTTTCTTACGTATCAAGGTACATCTGACGAATGGATCTCCTGTGTATCGTGGAGGACAAGAACAAATAGGATTGTGATTGATGACTGCGCATACAGCCTGTAAGCCACAGGTACCAGGACAAGGATCTCTGCACTTTTGATTCGTACAGGCTTCGTTCCTTGCGCAATCCGAGCTAACTATACACTCTGGCCTACAGGATGGTGGACTACCAAAGAAGTCTGGTGCGCAAGAACAAACGGCTACGCCGTTGATCTCGTGACAGATACTGTTGGGGCCACAGGGTGATGGATTGCACGGTCTTGTTGTGGGTGGAGCTGTTATTTTTAATAAAATATAATATTTTAGTTTGAATTATTGTCCTTAATAAAGTTTCATTGTTCTAATTGATTTCATGTATCATCCTATACCTTGTACAGGGCGACAGGATATCAAAGCGCTTCCAGTTGTACCAGCAGGACAACTACACATGGGTATATGATTTATGACGTTGCACAATGCATTTTGTCCACAAGTACCAGGACATGGGTCTACACATTTGTTACGTATACATGCTCTGTCGCGAGAACAGTCCGTATTTAAGACACATTCTGGTCTACATTCAATGTACGGATCACCAAAGTATTCTGGCAAGCAGGTGCAGATGCCATTGTCGCACTTGGCATTGGGACCACATGGTGAAGGGTTGCAGGGATTCGTTTCAATAGGCTCTGCAACTGTATAGGGGAGTCGGTATAATAAAATTCACTATAATAAAATAGATTAATTATTTCTTGGTAATTATAAATAAGGCTTACGTGGTGGTTTCAATTGGCAGCTAGTGAAAGGATCTCCTATGTATCCTTCCAAACATGTGCAGACGGGTACATGATTGTATACCGTACAGAGCGCATTCTGACCACAGGAACCTAGACATGGGTCTCTACATTTTTCTCTCATACAAGCCTTGTTGCTTGAACAGTCAGCATTGATAACGCATTCGGGTCTACAGGTTGGTGGACTTCCAATGTAGTTGGGTAAGCAAGAACAAGATGGAGATCCATAAACATTTCTACATTGAGAATGTGGTCCACATGGAGATGGAACGCAAGGATCTCTAGGGGATTCTGGTACAGGTGGTGGTGCTGAAAATTCATGAAATATTTGTTGAGCTTTAGTCAAAGCTAATAGAAAGTATCTATAACTTTGAAGTGTATCCAAACTTTGCTTACGTGGTATTGGGTAACAACGTATAAATGGATCACCAGTGTGTCCGTAGTTGCAAGTGCAAATTGGACTGTGATTCAGGACTGTGCATACTGACTGTTGTCCACAAGGGTCAGGACAAGGATTGACGCATTTCTGATTAACACAAGCACGATTGGATGGACATTCCGAGCTTACGACACATTCAGGTCTACAACTTGGTGGGCTTCCAATGTATGTTGGTAAGCAGGTGCAAATAGCTTGGCCACCTTGATCTCGACATTGACTGTATGGTCCACATGGGGATGGTACACAGGGATTGATTGGATCTTCTACGATTGCTAAAGAAATTACATATAGCTTAGAGAAATTGTACTTGATGTATCAGCGAGTTTTAAGTGAAATAAAAAATAGAAAAAGCTTACTAGCTGCTGGTATTGGATTACAGTAACGGAATGGATCTCCAGTGTATCCCACGAAACAAGTGCAAGATGGTTTATGGTTTAGCACATGACATTCTGCATTTTGTCCGCAGGTGCCAGGACAAGGATCCTTACACTTCGATGAAATACATGCCTGATTTGATGGACAATCAGAATTCAAAATACACTCTGGTCTACATCCTTCGTGAGGATTACCGATGTAGTCAGGTAGACACGTGCAAGAACCTGCATTTGATTGCACTTTGCATACTGCATTTGCACCGCATGGTGATGGCGTGCATGGTGCAATAGTATCTTGGGGAATGACTAAAACAGTATGACAATTTGTTACGTACTGGGGCTATTGAAATTGAATTTTTATCTCTGATAATTTCCTTACATTGCTGTGCTGAACACTGAGTGAATGGATCACCAGTAAAACCCACTTCACAAATGCACATTGGTGTATGACTAACGACATGACATTTTGCATTTGATCCACATGACCCCGGACAAGGATCTCGACATTTTTGATTGATGCACGCCAACTGACTAGGACATTCAGTGTTGCTCACACATTCTGGACGACAGTTCGGAGGTGACCCAGTGAATTCTGGTAGGCAAGAACAGGAAGGTGATTCGTTCACCACCTGACACTGGGCATTGGGTCCGCAGGGTGATGGGCGACAAGGATTGACGTATTCTGTAGGTTTCTCGGCTTTTGGGATTAGAAAGTATATAGTTTAGACATTTTTAAATAAAGATGAAACACTAAATATTGAAACCAGATGAAGAAAGTTCTTACGGATTGGTGTACAACGGATGAATGGATCACCAGTCATGCCTTGAGGACATGAACATATTGGATTATGATTGATGACATTACACGTTGCTCTAATTCCACAAGTTCCTGGACAAGGGTCACGACATTTTTGATTACTGCATGCCTCATTCTGAGGACATTCTGAGCTCACTACACATTCCGGTCTGCAAGTAGGTGGTGCACCAATGTAACCAGTGACACAAGAACAAATTGCATGTCCGTTATGTTGGCGACATTGACTATTCGGTCCACACGGAGATGGATTGCAAGGGTCACTGACAGGTGGAACTGTAAGGGAAATATTAGGTAAATTTGTAGAATTTTTATAGGGCATCTTGATAAATATATCCGCAAAAATTAATAATGGGGTAGTTTACGTACGCTCGATTGGAGAACAGAATACAAATACATTTCCCGTCATTCCCGATGGACAACTGCACATGGGAACATGATTGTACACATTGCATACTGCATTCGGTGCACAAGTTCCAGGGCAGGGGTCAATGCACTTGTTTCGTACACAGGCACGATTAAGTGGACAATCTGTATTGAGCACGCATTCTGGTCGACAACCAGTGTAAGGACTGCCTTGGTATTCTGGGAGACAGGTGCAGACACCGTCATTGCACTGGGCATTAGGTCCACATGGTGAAGGGTTGCAAGGATCTCTTGGAATCGGTTCAGGCGCTGCAATTATTGTTTGTGGTAAGACTATTGTTTCAAAATATCAATAATCGAGACAAGATTTGTTCTTACGTGGTGGTGGCTTAGGGTAACAATTACTGAAGGGATCTCCAGTGTATCCCTCAGGACAAGTGCACACCGGTATATGATTCATAACATTACACCTTGCTAAGACTCCACAAGATCCTGGACAAGGATCTTTACATTTTTCACGTATGCAAGCTTGACTACTAGGACATTCCGAATTGATTGTGCATTCTGGTCTACAGTTTGGAGGGCTTCCAATGTAACTCTGTAGACACGAGCATGAGGGTGATCCTCCAACATTACGACATTCTGCATTGGGTCCACATGGAGATGGTACACATGGGTCTCTTGGTAGTTCATCTTGGACAGGTGGTACAACTGCAATTGGCGTGGAGGACTGGTCATTTTTAATTCCAAAACCTGAGGTTGAGATTGTTCTTTATTTTTTTACACTTACGTGGCACAGGGAAACATCTGGTAAATGGATCACCAGTAAATCCTTGTATGCAACTGCAGAGTGGTGCATGATTAATCACTCTGCACTCTGAATTTTGACCACAAGGTGTTGGACATGGATTCTTGCATTTTTGTTGGATGCAAGCCTTATCAGATGGACACTCAGAACTAGTGACACATTCCGGCCTACAGGAAGGCGGAGTTCCCACGTAATTTGGAAGACACGAGCAAACTGCTACGTCATTTACTACTCTACATTGACTGTTAGGACCACAGTAAGCTTCAGCACACGGGTCAGTTTTGTCCATTTCCACAACTGGGGATAACAGAAAATATAAGTTTTGTATTCTGTCATTCTTCTTCGACAGAACAATGCAATAAGTGATAGGTATTCTCACCAATTGGCTGCTGCTCTGAACAATACCGGTAAGGATCCCCAGTGTACGTTGGATAACAAGAGCAAGTGGCAAGGTGATAAACAACATGACATTCTGCATTGGTAACACAAGTGCCAGGACAAGGGTCTATGCATTTAGAATTGACACAAGCTCGATTGGATGCGCAATCAGAATTTAGAGTACACTCTGGTCGACAACCCTCATAAGGATTGCCTATGTAATCCAGAAGGCAGGAGCAAGACCCTGCGCTATTGCGTTCAGTGCAAACAGCGTTTGGACCACAAGGAGATGGTAGACAGGGTGTTGGTCTTTCCGGTATGTCTTCCACTGTAAAAGTATCAATAGTCATGGAGGACATTGTAACTTTGATATTTTTATAATTGATAAAGTAATCAATTAAATTCTCACATGGCTTAATAACGCATTGCGTGAATGGGTCTCCTGTAAATCCTTCAGCACAGAAGCACATTGGTGTGTGACTGACTGTACGGCATTGTGCATTCGAACCACATGCACCAGGACATGGATCCTTGCACTTTTGATTTACGCAAGCTTGATGATTAGGACATTCGCTATTGCTGACACACTCAGGTCTGCAGTTTGGTGGAGAACCAGTGAATTCAGGTAAACAGGAACAAGACGGTGAATCGTTAATGACCTGGCATTGAGCATTTGGTCCACAAGGTGATGGTTGACAAGGGTTTACATGCACTACTGGTTCTTGAGCTATTGGGAATAAAATATGCAAATTAATATTTAATTCTGATAGTCAAAATTCTTTCAGGATATCTTATAGGTCTTACGAATTGGTGTGCAGCGGACGAATGGATCTCCTGTGTACTTGGCGGGACAATGACATATTGGATTGTGATTTATGACTTCACAACGTGCTCCAAGACCACAGGTGCCGATACAAGGATTTCTACATTTTTGATTTGTACAAGCTTCGCTCAAACGACATTCAGAACTGACTATACATTCAGGTCGACAAGACGGTGGACTTCCTATGTATCCTGGGACACATGTACAAATCGCTAAACCATTGTTGGCACGACATTGACTATTGGGTCCGCAAGGCGATGGTGTGCAGGGAGAAAGAACTTGAGAAACTATATAAAAAATAAAAAATTATCTCCTGGTACAGTTGCTTTTAATTTTCTGCGAGAGAGACGAATTTTTAAATACCTTTGATGGGTGTGCAAAGAACAAAGGCATTGCCTTCAAAACCAGTTGCGCAGCTGCACATTGGTATATGATTGATAACATTGCACAATGCATTACTGGCGCAAGTGCCAGGACATGGGTCCTGACATTTATTCCTGATACATGCTCTATCACGAGGACAATCCGTATTGAGTACACACTCCGGTCGACAACCAGTCAGTGGATTTCCAAAGTATTCAGGTAAGCAAGTGCAGTGGCCATTGTCACATTGGGCATTTGGTCCACAAGGAGATGGATTGCATGGGTCGGTCTCAATTGGCTCGACTGAAGTATAAAAATATGTTTTAGTATAGTCAATTAAACTTTTCGAGGAATACGAAGATCACATTTCTGTAACTCACTTTCCAAAGGTTTTAAATGACATTGACTGAATGGATCACCGATGTAGCCTTCACGGCATGTACACATTGGTGTATGATTTATTACGGTGCATTGAGCTTCGAACCCACAGGATCCTGGACATGGGTCTTTACACCTTTCCTGAATGCATGCTCTGTTGCTAGGACATTCTGAATTAATGGTACATTCTGGTCTGCAATTTGGTGGACTGCCAAAATAGTTTGGCAAGCAAGAACAAGATGGAGTATCCCCCACGCGTTGACAAATTGCATTAGCTCCACAAGGGGAAGGCACGCAAGGGTCTCTATAGACTGGCGGTTGTTGCTGAACTTGAACTAGAATGAATCGAAGGAATTTATATTATTTCAAATTGAAAAGAGAACAGTTACATGATTCTCAGGAAGTGACACGTACTTTCTATATGGAAGCATCTGGAAAACGGATCTCCAGTGTAGCCGTTCTTGCAGAAGCAAATCGGACTGTGATTGATCACTTTGCACAATGCATTCGAGCCGCAAGGATCTGGACATGGGTCTATGCACTTTTGGTTCACGCATGCTCTTGTCGAGGGACATTCTGAGCTAACAACGCACTCTGGGCGGCAACCTGGTGGACTGCCAATATATGTTGGTAGACATGAACAGACAGCTTGGTCATTATTTACACGGCATTCGCTGTTTGGTCCACAGGGTGAAGGACTGCAAGGGTTTCTCTTTTCTTCTTGTTCTAATTTCAGGGAAATTAAATCTGTTATATTGGTAGTATGAAAAAAATAAATAAAAAAGAAAATGAGAATCTTACGGATTTGTGGTACTATCAGATTACAATATCGGAATGGATCACCAGTGTATCCTTGAATACAGGTACAAGTGGGAGAGTGGCTTATAGTCTGACAAAGTGCATTCTGACCACAAGTTCCGGGACAAGGATCTTGACACTTAGATCTGATACATGCAAGATTTGCAGAACAGTCAGAATTCCTAACGCACTCAGGTCTGCATCCTTCGTAAGGATTGCCAATATATTCTGGGAGACATGAACAAGATCCTGCACCACCTTGTTGTTTGCAAATTGCATTAGCACCGCAGGGAGTGGGCGTGCAAGGTGTTGGTCTTTCTTCAATTGCTAAAATGGTACAAAGGATGTTATAATTTTCTGAAATTATTTACAAAGTGCATTAAGAACAAAAATTCTGGACTTACGTTGAACGGGTGTACACTGAGTGAAAGGATCACCGGTAAATCCTGAATTACAGATACACATCGGTGTATGACTAAAGACACGACACTCGGCATTGGCGCCACATACACCTGGACAAGGATCTTTGCATTTCTGATTTACACATGCCAGACGACTAGTGCATTCACTATTACTGACACATTCGGGCCTACAATTTGGTGGAGATCCTATAAATTCGGGTAAACAGGAGCAGGACGGTGATTGATTTATAACTTGGCATTGTGCATTCGGTCCGCAAGGTGATGGCTGGCACGGATTTATTGGTTCAGCTTGAACCTCCACTATGAAAGAAAATGGATCATTGATAACCATAAAAGAGGATTTACATTAAGGACAAATATTTTGAAGAAAGTTAATTTTTATCTTACGTATTGGATTGCAAGCGAAAAACGGATCTCCGGTTAATCCATGACGACAGCTGCATATTGGATTGTGATTAATTACAGCACATTCTGCTCTCAAACCGCACGTGCCAGGACAAGGATCCTTGCACTTTTGATTAATACACGCCTGGCTTTGCGGACAATCTGAACTGACAACGCACTCTGGTCTACATGATGGTGGACTTCCGATATAACCTTGTATGCACTTGCATATTGCTAGGCCATTTATTTCCTGGCAATGACTATTTGGTCCGCACGGAGACGGTGAACAAGGATGTTTAATTTCTTCTGTCGGGGCAAGAATAAATGAATTTAAATAATTCTCCAGGATTGCTATTAAAAATGTCCAACAAAACTTTACGTCATGACTGGAGTTTTATTTTACCTTTAACTGGAGAGCACACAATGAAAGCATTGCCACTTGTTCCGGCAGGGCAGGTGCACATAGGTATATGGTTTGTCGTAAGACATTGTGCATTTTGTCCACAAGTTCCTATACAAGGATCGACACACTTGTTGCGAATACAAGCTTTGTCTCTAGGACAATCATTATTAACAACGCATTCAGGTCGACAGCCGCTGTATGGATCGCCATGGTATTCAGGTATACAAGTACAGGTACCATCCCGACAAATTGCATTGGGTCCACAGGGTGAGGGGTTACACAAGTCTAAGACTTGTGGTTCTTGTACTGTAAATTGTATGTAATATGTCCAGATAAATAATTAATCATTTTTTAATTGTATAATATAAATATGAAGGGTGTCTTACGAATCGGTGGTTTGAGTACACAGTTAGTGAAAGGATCGCCAGTATATCCATCTGGACAGGTACAGATTGGAGTATGATTTATAACTTCACATCTCGCACCAAGTCCGCAAGATCCAGGGCATGGATCGGAGCATTTTTCTCGAATACATGCTAAGTTACTTGAGCACTCTGGATTTATAGAACATTCCGGCCTACAATTTGGTGGAGATCCTATGTACGTAGGCAAACAAGAGCAAGATGGATTTCCGCCAATATTTCTACATTGAGAATATGGTCCACAGGGTGATGGAATGCAAGGATCTCTTGGTATCGTTACTGGAAGTTCGGGTATTGGTCCTGAAGTGGAATAAAAACAGCGATATTTAGTTGATATTTAAAAATTATGCAAGTTCTAGTTAAGATTAAATTGTACTAACGTGGAGTTGGGAAGCAGGACGTGAATGCATCCCCGGTAAATCCGGTTCTACATGTGCATATTGGACTGTGATTGATGACCTTGCATTCCGCATTGTTGCCACATGGTTCTGGGCAAGGATCAATGCACTTTTGGTTCGTGCAAGCTTTGTTTGATGCACATTCAGAACTTACTACGCACTCTGGTCTACAACCGGGTGGAGAACCAATATAATTTGGAAGACAAGAACAGACCGCCTGACCATTATTTTCACGACACACACTGTTCGGTCCACATGGTGAGGGAACGCAGGGATCTCGTGGATCGTCATGAATTACTGTCGAATAAATAACGAGATCATGTAAAGATGACTGTTTCCAATTTGAAATATTAGATCAATACTCGATTGGACTATAAGAAAATGGTATCTTACCCGGCGCAGGTTCAACGTGACAATAACGGAAAGGATCTCCTGTGAATCCAGGAATGCAGGTGCACGAAGGTAAGTGATTGATCACCTGACATATTGCATTCTGACCGCATGTGCCAGGACAAGGATCTTTGCACTTAGTCTGAACACAAGCTTTGCTAGGTACACAATCTGAGTTAACTACACATTCAGGTCGACAGCCTTCGTAAGGGTTTCCAATGTATTCCGGTAAACATGAACAAGATCCTGCGCCATTTCTTTCTTTGCAAATTGCATTTGCGCCGCAAGGTGAAGGTATACACGGCTGAGGTTTCTCGATTGGCACAACTGGAAAGGTGGTTAATTGTTTTTTTAAGTACATCGAATCTTCTGATGATAATTGGCAGCGTACTGAAATGATTTGGATCCTTACTTTGCTCCAGGACACACTGAGTAAATGGATCACCGGTATATCCAGCTGTACAATAGCAATTTGGTGTATGTGCAACTACTCTGCACTGTGCATTCGCGCTGCATGATCCTGGACAAGGATCCTTACACTTCTGATTGATACAAGCCAGGTGACTTGAACATTCATTGTTACTAACACATTCTGGTCTGCAATTTGGTGGGGAACCAGTGAATTCTGGTAAGCAAGAGCACGATGGTGAATCATTAATGACTTGACATTGTGCATTAGGACCACAAGGCGAGGGTTGGCATGGATTTTGTTGAACGACTGGTTTGTCAGCTAAAACGTAATAAGGCGAATTTATCCAAACTGTTCCAAAAGGAAAGAATACATCAAAAAAAATCTGTGAACTTCTTACGTATTGGAGTGCATCTAATAAATGGATCGCCTGTCATTCTTGCAGGGCAGCTGCATATTGGATTGTGATTTACTACTTGACATAAGGCTGAAATTCCACAAGTTCCTGGACAAGGATTCTTGCACTTTTGATTAATGCAGGCTTCGGATGGCGAGCAATCGGTACTGACAACACATTCGGGTCTACAGGTTGGTGGACTACCAATGAAACCAACTATACAAGTGCAGACAGCGACTCCATTTACTTCTCTACACTGACTATTCGAACCACATGGCGACGGATTGCACGGATTCGTTATCACTGGTTCTATGATAAGAAGAAAAATTATATTGTTGAATTGTCTTTTTTTTTCTATAGAATAAATATCTTCAGAGTCAATCTTATACCTCTGTAAGGACTGCACAAGACAAATGCATTTCCTGACATTCCCGCGGGACACGTGCACATTGGTACATGATTGTAAACATTGCAGATTGCATTCTGTCCGCAAGTGCCTGGACATGGATCCATACACTTATTACGTAAGCAAGCTTTGTTCAAGGGACAGTCTGTATTCAGAACACATTCTGGACGACAACCAGTGTAAGGATCACCCTGATACTCGGGTAGACAAGTGCAAACGCCGTTGTCGCAATGAGCATTTGGTCCACAGGGTGATGGATTGCAAGGATCCCTTGGAATTGGATCCGCAGCTGTAAACGTTATAATATAAAAATTATGAATTGTTTCAGAATAAAATCTATTGAATTACTGTAAATTTTTCTTACGTGGTGGAGGCTTGGGATAGCAATTACTGAAGGGATCTCCAGTATATCCCTCAGGACATGTACACACTGGTGTATGATTGATTACTATACAATGTGCCAAAGCACCACAAGATCCTGGACAAGGGTCTTTGCACTTCTCTCTCATACAAGCTTTGTTGCTTGGGCAATCTGGATTTATTGTACACTCTGGTCTGCAGTTTGGTGGACTACCAATATAGGTTGGCAGACAAGAGCAAGATGGTGCACCTCCAATATCACGACATTCAGAGTGCGGACCACAGGGAGATGGTATACAAGGGTTTTGGATTTGAACAGGTGCTGGCGGTGGTACTGAAATTGTTTATTGTATAATATATGTTTTTTGATATTTTTTGGGTATGTGTTTTTCTTTTAAAAAACTCACTTGGAATTGGGAAACATCTTGTGAATGGATCTCCGGTATATCCACTTATGCAGGTGCAAATTGGACTGTGATTTAAAACGGCACAGTTGGTACTCTGACCACATGGATTCGGACAAGGGTTCGTGCATTTCTGATTAATGCAAGCTTTGTTTGCTGGGCATTCTGAACTGACTACACACTCAGGTCGACAGCTAGGAGGACTTCCTATATATTCCGGAAGACACGAACACACTGCTTGGCCATTTAATACACGACATTGGCTGTTAGGTCCACAAGGTGATGGATTGCATGGATCTCTGGGTTCGTCTTCAACCACTATGAATGATAATTTGATCGTGAGACACAGATGTTTGCTATATAAATGTTGAAAAATTAGATCAATACTCGATTGGACTATAAGAAAATGGTATCTTACCCGGCGCAGGTTCAACGTGACAATAACGGAAAGGATCTCCTGTGAATCCAGGAATGCAGGTGCACGAAGGTAAGTGATTGATCACCTGACATATTGCATTCTGACCGCATGTGCCAGGACAAGGATCTTTGCACTTAGTCTGAACACAAGCTTTGCTAGGTACACAATCTGAGTTAACTACACATTCAGGTCGACAGCCTTCGTAAGGGTTTCCAATGTATTCCGGTAAACATGAACAAGATCCTGCGCCATTTCTTTCTTTGCAAATTGCATTTGCGCCGCAAGGTGAAGGTATACACGGCTGAGGTTTCTCGATTGGCACAACTGGAAAGGTGGTTAATTGTTTTTTTAAGTACATCGAATCTTCTGATGATAATTGGCAGCGTACTGAAATGATTTGGATCCTTACTTTGCTCCAGGACACACTGAGTAAATGGATCACCGGTATATCCAGCTGTACAATAGCAATTTGGTGTATGTGCAACTACTCTGCACTGTGCATTCGCGCTGCATGATCCTGGACAAGGATCCTTACACTTCTGATTGATACAAGCCAGGTGACTTGAACATTCATTGTTACTAACACATTCTGGTCTGCAATTTGGTGGGGAACCAGTGAATTCTGGTAAGCAAGAGCACGATGGTGAATCATTAATGACTTGACATTGTGCATTAGGACCACAAGGCGAGGGTTGGCATGGATTTTGTTGAACGACTGGTTTGTCAGCTAAAACGTAATAAGGCGAATTTATCCAAACTGTTCCAAAAGGAAAGAATACATCAAAAAAAATCTGTGAACTTCTTACGTATTGGAGTGCATCTAATAAATGGATCGCCTGTCATTCTTGCAGGGCAGCTGCATATTGGATTGTGATTTACTACTTGACATAAGGCTGAAATTCCACAAGTTCCTGGACAAGGATTCTTGCACTTTTGATTAATGCAGGCTTCGGATGGCGAGCAATCGGTACTGACAACACATTCGGGTCTACAGGTTGGTGGACTACCAATGAAACCAACTATACAAGTGCAGACAGCGACTCCATTTACTTCTCTACACTGACTATTCGAACCACATGGCGACGGATTGCACGGATTCGTTATCACTGGTTCTATGATAAGAAGAAAAATTATATTGTTGAATTGTCTTTTTTTTTCTATAGAATAAATATCTTCAGAGTCAATCTTATACCTCTGTAAGGACTGCACAAGACAAATGCATTTCCTGACATTCCCGCGGGACACGTGCACATTGGTACATGATTGTAAACATTGCAGATTGCATTCTGTCCGCAAGTGCCTGGACATGGATCCATACACTTATTACGTAAGCAAGCTTTGTTCAAGGGACAGTCTGTATTCAGAACACATTCTGGACGACAACCAGTGTAAGGATCACCCTGATACTCGGGTAGACAAGTGCAAACGCCGTTGTCGCAATGAGCATTTGGTCCACAGGGTGATGGATTGCAAGGATCCCTTGGAATTGGATCCGCAGCTGTAAACGTTATAATATAAAAATTATGAATTGTTTCAGAATAAAATCTATTGAATTACTGTAAATTTTTCTTACGTGGTGGAGGCTTGGGATAGCAATTACTGAAGGGATCTCCAGTATATCCCTCAGGACATGTACACACTGGTGTATGATTGATTACTATACAATGTGCCAAAGCACCACAAGATCCTGGACAAGGGTCTTTGCACTTCTCTCTCATACAAGCTTTGTTGCTTGGGCAATCTGGATTTATTGTACACTCTGGTCTGCAGTTTGGTGGACTACCAATATAGGTTGGCAGACAAGAGCAAGATGGTGCACCTCCAATATCACGACATTCAGAGTGCGGACCACAGGGAGATGGTATACAAGGGTTTTGGATTTGAACAGGTGCTGGCGGTGGTACTGAAATTGTTTATTGTATAATATATGTTTTTTGATATTTTTTGGGTATGTGTTTTTCTTTTAAAAAACTCACTTGGAATTGGGAAACATCTTGTGAATGGATCTCCGGTATATCCACTTATGCAGGTGCAAATTGGACTGTGATTTAAAACGGCACAGTTGGTACTCTGACCACATGGATTCGGACAAGGGTTCGTGCATTTCTGATTAATGCAAGCTTTGTTTGCTGGGCATTCTGAACTGACTACACACTCAGGTCGACAGCTAGGAGGACTTCCTATATATTCCGGAAGACACGAACACACTGCTTGGCCATTTAATACACGACATTGGCTGTTAGGTCCACAAGGTGATGGATTGCATGGATCTCTGGGTTCGTCTTCAACCACTATGAATGATAATTTGATCGTGAGACACAGATGTTTGCTATATAAATGTTGAAAAAGAAAAGTTGGTTGTGACGTTACCAGGCGCAGGTGTAGGATGACAATAGCGGAATGGATCTCCAGTAAATCCAGGAATACATGTACAAGATGGGGCGTGATTTATCACTTGACAATCTGCGTTCTGTCCACAGGTTCCAGGACACGGGTTCTGACACTTGGATCGTATACATGCAAGACTTGGCACACAGTCGGAACTGACTACGCACTCCGGTCTGCACCCTTCGTACGGATTCCCGATATATTCTGGTAAACAAGTGCAGGATCCCACACCGTTTTGCTCTCTGCAAATGGCATTCGATCCGCAGGGGGACGGTGTGCAGGGAGAAAGATGTTCAACGGGTGCTACAGATAAATGTTTGTTATAAGGGATGCTTCGACAAGGCAGTAAAATTGTATATTGGGAGATGTGAGGCTTACGTGGTTTAACTGTACACTGACTGAACGGATCTCCAACATAGCCGCTGATACAAACGCACAATGGTGTGTGACTGACCACACGACACTCTGCATTTGCACCGCAGGAGCCTGGGCAAGGATCTTTGCATTTCTGATTGATACACGCAAGATGGCTAGAACATTCACTGTTACTGACGCACTCGGGTCTACAATTTGGTGGAGCCCCTGTGAATTCTGGCAA
Source organism: Cephus cinctus (assembly GCF_000341935.2). Classification (NCBI taxonomy): domain Eukaryota; kingdom Metazoa; phylum Arthropoda; class Insecta; order Hymenoptera; family Cephidae; genus Cephus; species Cephus cinctus. Next base: position 135,244 of record NW_014333620.1, on the reverse strand, counting down.
GCAAGAGCACGAGGGGGAATCGTTTATAACTTGGCACACTGCGTTAGGGCCACAGGGTGACGGTTGGCATGGATTTACAACAACAACCGGTGGTGCCTCCACTAATTAGAAAAAAGGCATTATTAAGATAAACCCTATCTCTTCTTAAACTATAAAAAATGATTTAAAAATATTCTTACGAATTGGGTCACATCTAACGAATGGATTGCCATTGTGTCTTGGTAGGCAGGTACAAATTGGGTTGTGATTGATAACCTGACACTGCGTTCTAATGCCGCAAGTTCCAGGACATGGATCAATACACTTTTGATTACTGCACGCCAAATTGCTCATACAGTCTGAACTAACAACACATTCTGGTCTGCATGATGGTGGGCTACCTATATATCCTTGTATACAAGAACAAACAGCTTGTTCGTTTATAACACGACACTGACTGTTAGGACCACAAGGCGAAGGACTGCATGGATTCGTGTGAATAATTTCTACAAAAGAACATTGAGGATTCCATTATAAAATACACCATAATACTTTGACTGAAGAAGGGAAAATATACGAATATAGAATAAAAAATGAATGAAGGCAAAAACACACCTTGTACAATGGAACATATAACAAATGCATTTCCGGACATTCCTGGAGGACAGCTGCACATAGGTACATGATTGTACACATTGCAGATTGCATTTTGCCCACATGTACCTGGACAAGGATCTGTACATTTATTACGAATGCAAGCTCTGTTCGGAGGACAATCAGTGTTGAGAACACATTCGGGTCGACATCCAGAGTAAGGGTCACCCTGATATTCGGGTAGACACGTGCAAACCCCATCTCTGCATTGTGCATTCGGACCACAAGGTGATGGATTACATGGGTCTATCGGGTCATATACAGCTGAAATATTTGAATACGTAGAAAAGAAAGTTTTTAACCTGACAATCTTTATAGGGGTTGGTAAATATTCTTACGTTCTGGAGGCTTCAGGGTACAGCTACTGAAAGGATCTCCCGTGTAACCCTCTGGACAAGTGCATACAGGAGTATGATTAATAACATTGCAGGTTGCACCAAATCCGCACGAGCCAGGACATGGGTCTCTGCACTTTTCTGTTATGCAGGCTTTGTTACTGGGACAATCAGGATTTATAGTGCACTCCGGTCTACAATTTGGTGGACTGCCTATGTAAGTTGGTAAACATGAACAAGATGGGGAACCACCAATATCTCTGCATTCTGCGTAGGGTCCACATGGGGATGGTATACAAGGGTTCCGTACTGGTTCTGGTGGTGGAGGCAATGGTTCTGTAAAACAGTTGGTATGGTTTTTGTGTAAGTTTTAAAAAACCTTCAGCGATTTTTAAGTTAAGAAATTAACAATTACTCCTTGCGCATTGTTAGATCTTAACAAGGTTATGAACTTATATAAAGTTGTCTTACTTGGAGTCGGGAAACACCTGGTGAACGGGTCGCCAGTGTACTCCTGCTTGCAGGCGCATATGGGACTATGATTTAGAACTTTGCAAATTGTATTCAGGCCGCAGGGACCAGGACATGGGTCGATGCATTTCTGATTAATGCAAGCTTTGCTAGCTGGACATTCCGAGCTTACTACACACTCAGGTCGGCATCCTGGGGGACTTCCTGTATACTCTGGTAAGCAAGAGCATACAGCTTGATCATTTATTACACGGCACTGACTGTTCGGTCCACATGGCGAAGGATTACAAGGGTCGCTTGGTTCCTCATGAAGAGCTGAAAGTTTTGGAAATGTATTTCTTTTAGGATTGTATCTCTGGCGTAATAAACTCTCTCGTTAAAAGCATAAGTTTGAGTGAGTGAATTTTTTAATAAATTCCTAAACCTCGTTAACTCCTACAGGGTCAGTATTTGATTAATTATAGTTACGTCATTGACTGAATCTAATAATGAAACAAAAATCTACAACCTCGTTACTGATATTAAATCCGTAGCATTGGTCAGTGTATTAGAATCTTTTTTTTCCCAAAAGATTAAGTATGATATGAAATGGGTAACTTGATTACGATGACCCTATGTTATGATTTTTTAATGTCATCGAAAATATACATGACAGACTAAAATATCCTTGTGACTTACTGGGCTGCGGTTGGGGATGACAATAACGGAAGGGATCTCCCGTAAATCCAGGAATGCAGGTACAACTTGGCAAGTGATTAATTACTTGACACTCTGCATTCTGACCGCAAGTTCCAGGACATGGATTTTGGCATTTAGACCGGATACACGCCAAACTCGATATACAATCTGAATTGATGGTGCATTCTGGTCGACATCCTTCATAAGGATTACCAATGTATTCAGGTATGCAGGTACAGGAACCTACTCCATTTTGTTCTTTGCAAATTGCGTTCGAACCACAAGGTGATGGTGTGCAGGGTGAAAGGTGTTCGATTGGTGGGATATCAGCTAGAAATGGGATAATGTTGAATATTATATGAAAATCATTAAAGAGTCATTCATTAATATCTGAATGATCCTTACGTTGTTTATAATTGCACTGCGCAAATGGATCCCCAGTGTATCCAACAGAACAGACACACATTGGTGTGTGACTGACCACTCTACACTCTGCATTGGCACCACAAGATCCTGGACAAGGATCTTTACACTTTTGGTTGATACAAGCCAAGTGGCTGGAGCATTCGCTATTACTGATACATTCAGGTCTGCAGTTTGGCGGGGATCCAATAAATTCAGCAAGACACGAACAAGATGGATTGTCATTAATGACCTGGCATTGAGCATTAGGACCACAGGGGGATGGTTGGCAAGGGTTAACTGGTACAGGCGTCGATACTAAGGAAAGAAAATAATGTGATACAAGTAATTAAAATTTAACCTAAGGCTAGCTTTGTGATGAAATCCTTACGTATGACTTCGCATCTAACGAAAGGATCGCCTGTGTAACTCGAAGGGCAGCTGCAAATAGGATTGTGATTTACTACTTGACACAAGGCTCGAAGACCACATGTGCCTTGGCATGGATCGATGCACTTTTGATTGCTGCAAGCTTCACTCCTTCCGCAATCCGAGCTCACAATGCACTCGGGCCTGCATGTTGGTGGACTGCCAATGTAACCGGGCACGCAAGTGCATACTGCATGACCATTTACAGCGCGACATAGACTGTTAGGTCCGCACATTGATGGATTGCATGGGTTTTCTACTATCGGGTCTGTAGGGATATATAATATCAATGTATTAGAAAGTTCAAGGGTGATCTAATTTGAATAAAAGTTTAAGGAGATATTACCTCTGACCGGATTGCAAGCAATAAATGCGTTTCCAGCCATTCCTGTGGGACAACTGCACATGGGGACATGATTGAAGACATTGCATATGGCATTCTGACCACACGTGCCTGGACAAGGATCTATGCACTTGTTTCGGACACAAGCTCTATTTAATGGACAATCTGTATTCAGGACACATTCAGGTCGACAACTTTGATAAGGGTCTCCTTGGTATTCCGGTAGGCAAGTGCACACTCCTGCATTGCATTGGGCATTTGGTCCACATGGGGATGGATTACAAGGATCCGTAAAGACTGGTTGTGTTGATACTAGAATAAAATGGAAAGCTTGATATAGAATCCAGATCGGAGTGATCTGTTTGATATGAAGGAAATGCCGGATTCTTACTTTCGGGTGGCTTCAGGTAACAATTGCTGAAAGGATCTCCAGTGTATTCCTCAGGACATGTACACATTGGAGTGTGATTCACGACTGCACAACGAGATCCAACGCCACAAGAGCCAAGACAAGGATCTTTGCACTTCTGATTGATGCAAGCTCTACTACTGGGACAATCAGCATTGATCGTACATTCTGGTCTACAATTTGGAGGACTGCCTAGGTAAGTAGGCAGACAAGAGCAAGATGGTGCACCACCAATATCTCTACATTCAGCATTTGGCCCGCATACTCCTGGTACACATGGATTTGATACTACAACTGGGGTTGGTATTGGTTCTGAAAGAAAAGAGTTTTTAGAAACTAGATTTCCAAACACTCGACTGACTAAAAGATGGGGCGTCTTGTATCTTACTTGGTATAGGGAAACACTTAGTGAATGGATCTCCAGTTAAACCTTGCTTGCAAGCACAAATTGGACTATGATTCAAAACCACACAAGTCGTACTTAGTCCACATGGACCAGGACAAGGATCAACACATTTCTGATTGATGCAAGCTTTGTTTCTCGAACATTCAGAGCTTACGACACACTCGGGACGACATCCTGGCGGACTTCCGGTATATTCTGGTAGACAGGAACATACACCTTGACCGTTAATCGTTCGACATTGACTGTTCGGTCCACAGGGTGATGGATTGCAAGGGTCTCGTGGCTCATCTTGCACTACTGCGATGATAGATACATTTTGAAAATTACTTGGGTCAGATAATTTGGATAGGAAATTTAAAAAATCGGCTGTGCTATTACCAGGTACTGGTATCAAGTTGCAGTAACGGAACGGATCTCCAGTATAACCAGGAATGCAGGTGCACGATGGTAAGTGATTGATCACTTGGCATTCTGCATTCTGTCCACAGGTTCCAGGACAAGGATTCTGACACTTGGATCGAATGCAGGCAAGACTCGAAGCACAGTCTGAATTTACTACACATTCTGGTCGACATCCTTCGTAAGGATTTCCTACGTATTCTGGCAAGCAGGTGCATGAGCCTACGCCATTAAGTTCCTTGCATATTGCATTGAAACCGCAAGGTGATGGAGTGCAAGGAGAAAGATGTTCTATTGGTGAAGCTACAGGGACAATAAATATGTATCAACAATATTCTCTAAATTAATAGTTGAAAATATTTTTTTTTTCAAAATATCCTTACGTGGCTTGACGCTACACTGACTGAAAGGATCTCCTACATAGCCATTTATGCAGACACACATTGCTGTGTGACTAACTACACGGCATTCTGCATTGGCACCACATGATCCTGGACAAGGATCCTTGCACTTCTGATTAATACAAGCTAAGTGACTCGAACACTCGCTATTACTGATGCATTCAGGTTTACAGTAAGGCGGAGATCCTGTGAACTCTGGCAAACAAGAACAAGATGGCTGATCGTTTACTACGTGGCACTGAGCATTGGGACCACATGGCGACGGCTGACAAGGATCGACCTTTACCACGTCTTGTACCGCTGAGAATAAACGAACAAAGGCGGATTAATTATGATTCTACAAGGAATTCTACATATGAAAAAATGATGTCTGATATTCTTACGTTGTGGAGTGCATCGAACAAATGGATCACCCGTAAACCGTGGCAAGCAGCTGCATATAGGATTGTGATTGATCACATTGCAAACGGCCTTGAGTCCACATGAACCAGGGCAAGGATCAATACATTTCTGATTGATACAAGCTTCGTTCAATGAACAATCTGAGCTGACTACGCATTCTGGTCTACAAGATGGCGGTGATCCAATAAATCCTGATACACACGAACAGACAGCCTGCTCGTTTATTTCACGGCAGATACTATTCGGTCCGCAGGGACTTGGAGTGCAGGGATTCCTCTTGGGCGGTTCTGTTTATATCAGGAAGGTAGAATTAGAAAAGATTCATGAAACTGACTTTGAACTAATCGATGCTATCACAAGAGGATTCAATTTTTGAAAATTTCATCACAAACGTACCTCGGTATGCGGAACAGTGCACAAATGCATTTCCTGTCATTCCTGTGGGGCAGCTGCACATGGGTACGTGATTATACACGACGCAAAGTGCATTCTGACCACAAGTACCAGGACAAGGATCCACGCACTTATTCCGTACACAAGCTCTATTCAAAGGACAATCCGTATTCAAAACACATTCAGGTCTACAACCGAAATAAGGATCGCCCTGATATTCTGGCAAGCAGGTGCAAACTCCATTACGGCACTGTGCATTGGAGCCACAAGGTGACGGATCACAAGGATCAGTTTCAAGTGGTACGGCTAGAAGGGAATAGATTCATTTTAATTTTTAGAATCGACAATTCTTTTTGTTTCCATTCATGAGCTGCAATCTTACTTGGAGGGGGTGGTGGTTTTGGGTAACAGCCACTAAATGGATCACCAGTGTATCCTTCAGGGCAAATGCATACCGGTACGTGATTATGCACTGAGCACAGAGCAGTCTGGCCACACGAGCCCAAACAAGGATCTTTGCATTTCTCATTGCTACAAGCCATATTCATTGCACAATCAGAATGCACTCTGCACTCCGGCCGACAATTCGGCGGGGATCCAATGTATTTAGAGAGACAGGAACAGGATGGTACTCCTCCAATATTTCTACATTCTGCATGGGGCCCACAGGGGGATGGTACACAGGGGTCCAAAGCTTCAGAGGGAGGGGGTGGTGCTGAAATTGAAGAATTATTAACGCAGCTGTCGAATGGCCGTCGTTGCCTCAAGATGTCCATATAAACGAAATATAAGGATGACAAAGTATATAAATCTGAAGTATAAAATTCATCGAAAGAGATCATACTCAAAGGCTACAATTTAAATGTGCAAATTTAAAGGTGCGTAAAGGCATCTTGAGTAATATGCATTAAATCTCTTACGAGGTGCTGGGAAACATTTGCTGAAGGGATCTCCGGTGTAGCCAACATTACAAATGCATATAGGACTATGATTGATCACTCTGCACTGCGTGTTTATACCGCAGGGAGTCGGGCAGGGCGATATGCATTTCAAATTGACACAAGCAAGCTGCAATTGACATTCGCTGTTGACAACGCACTCCGGTCGACAGCTTGGGGGACTTCCAATGTAGTTTGGTAGGCAGGAACAGACAGCTTGACCATTCAAGTCACGGCATTTACTATTGGGTCCACAGGGCGAGGGACTGCATGGGTCTACTTCGTCCTCCACAACTGCATTAGGAAATACAACGTTAAGCCTGTGCACTTTAATGTTTTAATGAGCAGCAATTCTCTTTCTTAATGCATCTGGGCTTACTGATTGGCTGGACTGCTGAACAATGTCTGAATGGGTCTCCTGTAAAGCCTGCGTTACAATAACAAGATGGCAAGTGGTTCACCACGTGGCACTGGGCATTATAACCGCAGGTTCCTGGGCATGGGTCCTTGCACTTGGTGTTGATGCAAGCCATGTTCGACATGCAGTCGGAATTAATGACGCACTCAGGGCGACAGCCCTCGTACGGGTTACCTATGTAGTCTGGGAGGCACGAGCATGCTCCTGCTCCGTTATACTCGCGGCAGATGGCATTGCTGCCACAGGGAGATGGGTCGCACGGATTCCTAATTTCTTTCGGGGGCTCTACTGGAAATAGAAATTTTTTTTTTTATCATTTTGACTCCAAAAGCATAGGTATAAGTGCCATATTAGTGCGTGGCCCCCAAGAGCTGTGAATTATCCTCTCTTGATTTTGGGTTAGAGAGGGTTGACCTACGGCAGTGCAGTTGATATATCATGGGTATTACTGCGGGAGGGTTTTATTTTGTATTTCATTGGACCAGGTAAGCGCTTATTTCTATTGATGAATGATCGTTTTAATTCGGTGGGTATGGACTACGCAAGGCTGTTATAATTTGCAGTGCATTGTATAATGTGTAACATATGGTTGGTAGCTACACTCTCAGTAACTAGGTATATATTATGGTGTTATATAAGCGGCTTGTGCAATTTGTCTATTATTTTATTTTTCGCTAAGGAATCTTTCCACGTCTTAGCGAGGCATCAGGGATTACGGTTTATTCGTATGATGCTGGTGTAATATAATTTCTTATGTATCGTAGCAGTAAAATCATTCAGGCTACATGCTGCGTACTAGGCGCATGTGAATTAGGGGTCGGCAATATTATGGGGCTTAACGTTAATCGCAGGTGGTTGGTTCAGGGTAAGGACATCGCAGTGTCCTTGTTATCAGGGATGTATGGGGCGGAAGGGAACGATTCGCCATCCTTGTTTTAATGGGTCTTGGGTATCGTAGTATCTTTGTTATCAGGCCGGATTAAATTGGGCTTCAGGGGGAAACGCTGGGGAGGAGTGCATTATCGAGCCCAGTCGATAGGCCCCGCCACCATTTTCATTTCAAACGCATTTCATATTTCAATATGGTTATCGAGAAGCTTTCAAAACCAGGAAGCTTCCTTGAAAGCGTTTTAGCTCGACCGCTTGGCCGCTAAGGAATCTCCTATTATGCGACTAAACTGAAGTCGCGTGACTTTCTGAAACTATTTCTAGCACTTACCTTGTTCACCTTGGCATGCAAGCAACATCAGGTACATGCAGTAATGAAGAGTCGACGAGTATATGTACTTACCCTTAACGGCAGGCTGGCAACTGCTGAACGGATCACCGGTGTAACCTTCTATGCAGCTGCAGACGGCGTGATGATTGATGACGGAGCAACGTGCATTCAGACCGCAAAGACCGACACAAGGATCACGACACTTTTGTTGAATGCAGGCGAACTGCGGTGCACATTCGGGATTGATAGTGCATTCTGGTCTGCAGTTTGGTGGTATACCGATGTAATTTGGCGAGCAGGAACATGCAGGACTTTCGCCGCGTACGTGACACTCTGAATTTGGTCCGCAGGGCGATGGCAAGCAAGGATTGGTAGGCACTTTGGGTGTCTCCACTGATATAAACAAGATCATTGTTATTTTTACATGTTGATTGGTTCCATATAGGGATTTGAAATTATTTAAATCTTACCTGGTATTGGGTAACACCTGGTGAACGGATCGCCTGTGTTCCCTTCGGAGCAGCTGCAAATAGGATTGTGATTCACAACCTGACACCTGGCATTCTGTCCGCAGGTTCCAGGACACGGGTCTTGACACTTGTTTGCTAGACAAGCTTGCGTCAATGGACATTCTGCACTGACGATGCACTCCGGTCGGCAAGATGGTGGACTACCAATGAAGTTCAACTGGCAGGAACATACTGCGTGGTTATTGATGACCTTGCAGATGCTGTTTGGCCCACAAGGAGATGGCGTGCATGGTTGCTTAGGAGTATCTAATGAGAATACAAATTATTAGTGTTATGTAATTCTTGGTTCATCATTTTGTTTTATACCGAGTAACGCAATACACACCTTCTTGCTTGAATGGTCGACAGAACGAGAATGGATCTCCAGTCGTACCAGGTGGACAACTGCACATTGGAATATGATTGACAACATCGCAACGAGCTGCAGTGCCGCAAGTTCCTGGACAAGGATCTATGCAGTGTTGGTTGATGCAAGCTTTCACTCGACTGCAATCGGAATTCATGGTACATTCCGGCCGACAATAGGAGTAAGGATCACCAAAGTAATCAGGAAGGCAGGTACAGCTGCCTTCGTTACATATTGCATTGGGTCCGCACGGTGATGGATTGCAAGGATCCTGAGGAACCTTTGGTTGTTCTGTAAAATATGAATGTGACCAATTTTCATATGTTCGTATACAATAAAACATAGTATCATTGTATATAAATGAAATCTTACCAATGATCAGTGAGCAAAGTGTAAATGGATCGCCAGTAAATCCCTGTTGACAGAGACAAGTCGGTATGTGATTCTGAACACGGCAATCCGCATTTTGCCCGCACGATCCAACGCAAGGATCTCTGCATTTCTCTGAGATGCAAGCTTGATTCGAAGGACAATCCGTATTCACAACGCATTCAGGTCGACAATTTGGTGGAGAGCCAATATAATTCTTGAGACAGGAACAAGCTGCTTGGTCACCGACATTTCTGCATTCAGCGTAAAGTCCGCATGGACTGTATGCACAAGGATCTCTTGGTGTCATTTCAACGATTGGTGGTTCGACTGTAAGAAAAAAACGTACATTATATAAAAATTATTTACGAGTATTGTGTGCTAAGGTATAAATGTATCCTGTGTTTTTACTTGGTTGAGGATAACATCTTGAGAAAGGATCTCCTGTCATTCCTGCAGGACAACTGCACAGAGGATTGTGATTGATCACTTGGCATCTGGCTTCGACTCCACAAGTACCAGGACAAGGATCATTGCACTTGTACTTGTAGCAGGCACGATTTTGTGGACATTCGGAATGTACAACGCACTCTGGTCTACAATTTGGAGGTGAACCTATGTATGATTCTTGGCAAGTGCACACAGCCTGATCATTGATTGCACGACAGATACTGTTGGGTCCACATGGAGATGGTCTACAAGGATCAATGACCGTTGCTTCGGTAGCTGTAATGATAATGTTGGTTAGTAAGATCAGTAAATGAAATGCTTAATTCCATAGAGGACAGTTTTACGTACTTGGTTCTGGCTGAAGTGTACAGAACGTGAAAGGATCGCCAATGTATCCAGGGAAGCAAATGCAAGTTGGAATGTGATTAACGACAGAACACTGAGCTTGTGTACCACAGACACCAGGACATGGATCCTCGCATTTGTTTCGAACACAAGCCTTGTTCGTTGGACAGTCTGAACTAAGGATGCATTCAGGTTGACAGCCTTCGTATGGATTGCCATGGTAGTCCTCGATGCAGCTGCATGCACCTGCATTGTCACGTTGCTGGCAAACTGCATTGGCACCACAAGGCGATGGTTCGCATGGATTGATAACTTCATCTGTAAAATATATAGATTTAATAAACGTATTTGGAATTAAAATTAATATAATAACCTTGTACAATTGCTTATTACCTTGTTTGATAACACATTGCACAAACGGATTACCGGTGTATCCAGTGAAACAAGTACATGTCACAGCATGATTGATTACTCTGCACTCAGCATTGCTTCCACAAGAACCGGGACAAGGATCTTTGCATTTTGAATTTATGCACGCCTTGTTTGAAGGACAATCAGGATTTATAACACATTCGGGTCTGCAGGAAGGTGGCGTTCCAATGTAAGACGGCAAGCATGAACATGATGGTTGGCCATTAACATTTTGACATTGTGCATTTGGACCACAAGGCGAAGGATTGCAAGGATCTTCAGGCAATTTCGGTTCGGGCACAACTGCAATGATTAAAATGAAATATTGTTAACATCGTTTATAAAACTGTAAATTCACGAAAAGTTAAGTCATTTGGTATCTTACTTGGAATATCATAACAGCTCCTAAATGGATCACCAGTCTGTCCAGGCAAGCAGCTGCAAATTGGAGAATGATTGATGACTTCACAACGTGCATTCAATCCACAAGAACCCAGACATGGATCAGTGCATTTCTTGTTAACACAAGCCCTAGTGGGTGAGCATTCAGAGCTTACGATACACTCTGGTCTGCAGGAAGGTGGCGCACCAAGATATCCTTGCAGACAAGAGCATACAGCATGGTTATCGATATTCCTGCATTGACTGTTTGGTCCACAAACGGATGGGGTGCAAGGATCTCGTTTATCTTCTGGCAGAGCTTGTGGTTGTACTCTGCAGTTAACGAAAGGATCGCCAACGTATCCAGTTGGACAGGAGCAAACAGGAATGTGATTGACCACGTCGCATTGAGCATTCTGGCCGCAGACACCAGGACAGGGATCTTTGCACTTGTTACGCAGACAAGACTTGTCACGGGGACATTCTGAGTTCAGGATGCATTCAGGTCGACAGGCTTCAAATGGATTTCCAGTATACTCTGGTAAACATTCGCAATCACCATTTCTGCATATTGCATTGGGTCCACAAGGCGATGGATTGCAAGGGTCGCTATGAATCGAAGGTTCAGTAGCTGAAAATTAGAGAAAATCATTATTACAACTGCGTGTCACGAAACCAAGATCGACAGACTTTTAGAAAATGTATTGTACGTACTCGGTGGAATTATCGTGCACTGTGTGAATGGATCACCAGTGTATCTCTCGATGCAAGTACACACCGGAATGTGATTCAGGACATGGCACTGTGCATTGATACCACAAGAACCGGTGCAAGGATCCTGGCACCTCTGATTTACGCAAGCAAGATGACTCTTACATTCAGCACTTATGCTGCACTCTGGTCGACATTCTGGAGGAAGACCGACGAAGTTTGGAAGACAAGAACATGCAGGATTTCCTGATATAATTTGACACTGAGAGTTTGGACCACAGGGAGATGGTGTGCATGACGGTGGTCTTTGTGTTGTTGGGATATCAGCAATTACTAAAAAAAAAGACATTTTTGTAGTCCACCATTAAAACCCTAAACCACTTTCGTTAGCCTCTAGATTGTATTATTACCACGAGGAGAACACTGAGTGAATGGATCTCCTGTAAAACCAGCTGGGCAGGTGCAAATTGGATTGTGATTCTTGGTAGTACATTGTGCTCTCAAGCCACAAGTGTTTGGACAAGGATCAGCACACTTCTTATTGATACAGGCGAGATGGACTGGACATTCAGCATTGACAATGCATTCTGGTCTGCAAGATGGCGGAACACCAATGTACTCTGGTTGACAAGTGCATACAGCTTGTCCATTAACAGTACGACACTTGCTGTTAGGTCCACACGGTGATGGTGAACAAGGATCTCTGGCTGGTGGTATGTCTATTGGAGATGATATTAAATTAAAATTGAAACTGATCTTCTTATAAGAAAATAATGTCTATTGAATCTGTCAATTACCTTTAGTCTCCTCAATGTTACAAGCAAAGTAAGGATCTCCAACATAACTTGGTGGACAGTTGCAGACAGGCACATGTGCCTTAACACTGCAGATGGCCAAAGTACCACAAGTTGATGGACAGGGATCAATGCACTTAAATCCAACACAAGCCAAATGCTCAGCACAATCATTGCTTGATTCGCATTCCCTGTGACAACCCTTTTGTTTGTCATAAGGATCTCCAATGAAATCAGATGGACAGGCGCAAGCACCAGCACCATTTCTTTCACGACATTGAGCATTGGGTCCACACGGATTCGGCAAACAAGGATTCGATGGTTCTGGTTCTCTGGCTGTATTAACAATTAATATGTGTTACCGTTTGAAATGATTAAACATAGATAATTTTAAGTTATGTAAAATATCTGTACTTACGTGGAGGAGGTGCCAATGTACAACTAACAGATGCATCTCCAATATATCCTTCAGGACAGGTGCATACAGGCGCATGATTCTGCACGGCACATCGAGCAAGCTCACCACAAGCACCGGGGCAAGGATTCTTGCAACGTTGATTAATACAAGCAGCAGTGGTAGGACATTCCGAGTTATCAGTACATTCAGGTCTGCAATTTGGAGGTCTGCCAATGTAGTTCAATGAGCATGAACACGCAGGTTGTGAGCCGATAACTTTGCACTGAGAATTTGGTCCGCATGGATTTGGCACGCAAGGATTTCCAACGTCTTTTGGAGGTGGTCGTGGCATTTCGATTTTAACACACCGTGAGAAAGGATCTCCAGTGTAACTAATACTGCAGCTGCAGATTGGATTGTGATTTACAACAACGCATTTGGTATTTTCACCACAAGTTCCTATACACGGATCGGCACATTTATATTTGACGCAGAACTTGTTCTGCGGACATTCTGACGAAACAGTGCACTCTGGTCTACAGGATGGTGGAGTACCGATAAAACCAGTCTGGCAAGAACACACAGCATGGCCATTCAGAGTACGGCAATTGCTGTTCAGTCCACAGGGTGAAGGTTCGCAAGGATCTGTTATAGGCTCGGTAGTAACCGCTTCGATTACTCCACAAAACGTTAAAGGATCTCCTGTATAGCCTGCTAAGCAAGAACAAGATGGAGCATGATTCATAACACGACAAACTGCATTCTGTCCACATGCTCTAGAACATGGATTCTTGCACTTATTGCCCACGCAAGCTTTGCTACGATCACAATCTGCGTTCGTCACACATTCTGGCCTGCAGCCTGTGTAAGGATCGCCGAAGTATTCAGGCAAGCAACTGCAGGATCCTGCGCCGTTGAGCTCATTGCAAACTGCATTGGCTCCACATGGCGATGGATTGCACGGAGTACGAGGAGGCTCAGTAGTCGTTGGCTCTGAAACATTAATAATTTTCATGAGTCTAAGCTCTCAGTGCTTGGCGAATAAATAAAAATTGTATATGCAGTAAAAAAAAAAAAACAGTAATATACCTTCCATTATTGGTGTACACTGAGTGAATGGATTACCAGTGTATCCTAGATTGCAAACACAAACAGGATGGTGTTTCACAACGTTACAGTATGTATTTACACCACAAGAACCAGGACAAGGATCTGTGCATCGTTCCTTCAGGCATGCTAGATTTCCAGGACACTCCTCATTTGTCACACATTCTGGTCGACAGTTGGGTGCACGACCAACGTAGTTAGGCAGACAGGAACAAGCTGGGAATCCATCGATAACTCGGCATTGTGAATTGGGACCACATGGAGATGGAATGCATGGGTTGCCACTTGGACCTGGAGCTGGTATTTTTACTGTGAAAAAAAAAAGATGGTTATAAGCCAATTTTTATTATACTTAGCTTATACATTTACACTAAACTAAGGTATTTCAATACAGTACTCACGTTCTTCCTTCAAACATTCGAAGAATGGATCTCCGGTATATCCAGAAGGACAACTGCAAATTGGATTGTGATTCACGACTTGACAATTTGCATTCTGACCGCACGTGCTTGGGCATGGATCATTGCATCTTTGGTTGATACATGCTTTGTTCTGTGCACAATCAGCACTAACTACACACTCAGGCCTACAATTTGGTGGACTGCCAATGTAATTTGATTGACAGGTGCACACTGCATGGTCATTAATAACACGACAGTTACTGTATGGTCCACATGGAGACGGTTGGCAAGGGTCTACTGGTATATGGCCAACTGCAAATAAAAGAAATAAATTAATCGTCCACATAGTGGTTCATATTATTGCAAATGAGTATTTTAAGATTGTAGTTCATCAATCATTAAGATAATATACATGTGAGGTGTTACCTGCTGGAGGGATATGACAAGATGTCAATGGATTTCCAGTGTAACCAGGTAGACAAGAGCAAGATGGCTGATGGTTAAACACTTGACACTGTGCGTTAAGTCCACAAGCTGAATCACAAGGATCTTTGCATTTATTGTTAATGCACGCCTTGGTATGGATACAATCCGAATTTTGGACACATTCTGGTCTACATCCTTCATATGGATCTCCTGTATAATCAGGTAAACAAGTGCAAGATCCAGCACCATTACGTTCCTTGCATACTGCATTCGAACCGCATGGAGATGGATTGCAGGGCTCGCTGGGTGGTTCCTCTGGTAAGACAACTGGAACATTTGATATTGCAATTAGTACGGTTTCCAAAGTAAAAGTAATTTAAAGAAGTGTTCGATTTTGTATATACCTTTGAGATTGCATCCATAGAATGGATCACCTTCATATCCCTCATAGCACTGGCACATTGGACGATGATTTTGCACTGTGCACTTGGCGTTAAAGCCACAAGAACCTATGCACGGATCAGTGCACTTCTTCTGGAAGCAGGCAAGATGATTGGAACAGTCCTGGTGAATGAGACACTCGGGTCTGCAGTTAGGCGGCGCGCCAAACATTCCAGCGAGGCAGGCACATACTGGTCGACCTTCCTGAACTCTACACTCTGCGTTTGGACCACATTGAGATGGTAGGCAAGGATTCTTCGGTTCAGGAACTTTCACATCTTCCTTGACACATTGCACAAACGGATCTCCAGTATATCTTGATGGACAACTGCAAATGGGGTTGTGGTTGCTCACTTGACAATGGGCATTCAAACCACAAACTCCTGGACAAGGATCACTGCACTTCTGCCCGATACAAGCCAAATGTGGAGAACATTCTGAACTGACTAGACACTCTGGACGACAAGATGGTGGTGTACCCTGGTATCCAGGACTGCAAGAACATACCGCACGATCATTCATAACACGACAGATGCTGTATGGACCGCAAGGTGATGGGGTGCATGGATTCTGTGATGGCAAAGGAGCTTTCTCAACTTTGCATGACTGGAATGGATCACCACTGTATCCTGACAAGCAAGAACAGACAGGGATGTGATTGAGCACTTCACACTGTGCGTTAGAACCGCATACGCCAGGACAAGGATCTCTACAATGTTGATTCAGACAAGCCAGATGACTTGAACAATCTGCGTTGATGATACACTCAGGTCTGCAACCGCCAACATATGGATTTCCGATGTAGGGTGGTATGCAGCTGCATTTGGCAGCTCCATCACGAATCGTGCAAAGCGCATTGTTTCCACAGGGCGATGGGTCACATGGATCTTGTGGGTCTGGTTCTCGTAGTGGTATCTTTGTACAGCCTACGAATGCGTCACCTTCAAATCCAATCTTGCAGGAGCAATAAGGAGTATGACTTATGACAGTACAGTCGGAGTTTGGTCCACAGCTATCCGGACACGGATGGATGCACTTATGATTAACACAAGCCTGATCAATGGGACATTCTTGACTTATCAAACACTCTGGCCTGCAATATGGTGGACTTCCAATAAATGTACTCTGACACGAGCACACGGGTCTGCCCATTTTGACTTGGCAAATGGAATTAGGTCCACAAGGTGAAGGATTGCAAGGCGAAAGCGGTTTCTTCTCTTCTTCTCTGTCGATCGGAGCATAACATCTCACGAACGGATCTCCTAGTTGATCAGCAGGACAGCTGCATGTAGGATTGTGATTGATCACAGAACACAGTGCATTGTAGCCACATATTCCATTGCATGGATTAACACATTTGTTATTTATGCAAGCTTGAATTTGCAGACAATCAGAACTGACGACGCACTCTGGGTTACAAAGAGGTGGACTTCCTCTGTATCCTGGTAAGCAGGAACAAGTTGCGTAGCCTTGAGGTGATACTGTACATCTGCTGTAAGGTCCACATGGAGATGGATCACAAGGATTCAATGGATATGGTGTTGGCACCGCTGGTACATCTCGTATTGGATGACAATATACGAATGGATCACCAGAGTATCCTGTGTTACAGTAACAAACAGGGAAATGATTGATAACATCACAAGATGCACTGGGACCACAAGTGCCAATACAAGGATCCACGCATTTGTGACTGGAACAAGCTCGATCCATACTGCAGTCAGAATTCTGTACACACTCCAAGTGGCATGCGATGAAAGGATTGCCAAAGTAATTCGGTAAGCACTTACAAGTGGTCGCGCCATTTCTTTCTTCGCAAAGTGCATTAGCACCGCATTGAGTTGTGCTGCAAGGATCTTGCGTTTCTACAGCTTGAGGAATGCAACTATGGTACGGATTACCATACAGTCCATATGGACAACTGCAAACTGGTGTATGCAAAATAACAGCACAATTTGCATTAGCGCCACAAGAACCCAGACAAGGATCTGCACACTTCCATCCGATACATGCTTGATTAAACGCACAATCACTGTTACTTAAACATTCAGGTCTGCAGAATACACTGTTCTGATTGTCTGGAGAATTGCATCCTCCACAAACTGCAACTTGATTGGTAAATGTATCACACAAAGAACTCTGTCCGCAAGGTGAAGGCATGCAGGGCAGAGTGAGATTGCGTTGATCATCCATTGATATTGTAGGTCTTGGAGTACAGCGGATGAAAGGATTGCCGAAGTAATTCGTGTGGCAGACACAGGTTGCTGTATGATATGAAACTCTGCATTCTGCATTTGCACCGCAAATAGTACCAAGTGAACATGGATTTATGCACTTCGTTCCAATACAAGCCTTGTCATCAGAGCAATCTGAATTGATGGTACACTCAGGATGGCATCCGCTCTGAGGATCTCCAATGAACTCCGGGAGACAGGAACAGACTGCTCTATCTTGCAGAACTTGACAAATTGTATTGAGTCCGCATGGGCTTGGCAAACAAGGGTTCTTCGGTGGTTCAGGAACAAGTGGTGGCGAGCATCTCATTGTTGGATTGCCATACAGACCTTCCTTGCAGGAACATACAGGATGATGAAGTTCGACGCGACAGGTGGCACCAATGCCGCAGGCTCCCAGACATGGATTCTGGCACCTGTATCCCATACAAGCTTCTATCAAGGAACAATCGTCATCCACAGTGCATTCAGGTCTGTTGCATCCGGCTGCACTGGTAGGATCACCAGATGTGCCATCGATGCACTCGCACAAAGCTTGATTTTGCGGCGTGACTCGGCACTCTGCATTGGGACCACATGGACTTGGTTGACAGGGGCTGATGGGAGGCGCGTGACAACCAGAGTAAGGATCGCCTATGAATCCAGTCTTGCAGTAACATTGTTCTTGATTGTAAGAAACGTAACAATCCGCGTTGCGACCACATGGTCCTGGTTGACATAGTTCCACTACGGTTGGTGTTGCACAAATCTTGTAAGGATTTCCAACGGTTGAGTCAGGACAATAACAAGGAGGATCCTTCTTCGCGTCACAGACAGCACCAGTTCCACAAGGATTCGGTTGACAAGGATCTGATTGCAATACGCATCCTCTGATGGTATTTGGACTCTCAATGTATCCTGGTAGACAGGTACACTTGGAGAATCCATTTTCTAAAACAGTGCACTGGGTATTTGGTCCACATGGTGAAGGATCACAAGGATTATCCGGAAGTGTACAGGATACCCTTGGCGGATTGCCTTCGTATCCTGGCAAGCAGAAACATTTAACCTGACCGTTGACAATGCGACATCCAGAATTTGGACCGCAGGGATCTCCTTGACAGTTGTCACCTTCTGGAACTAAATTTATAAAAAGTTATTTATTAATTGCTGCTGACTGATTAATCTACTCTTTCTACAGATACTTACTGCACTGCTTGAAAGGATTTCCAGTAAGACCCTTGGGACAGAAGCAAATAGGATTTCCATTGTCAATCTCGCAAATCGCTTGAAGTCCGCAAGGATTTGGAATACAAGGATTGGTGGAAGTCTCCACACAGCCAACCGAAGGATCGCCAGAGTATCCAGGTAGGCACTTGCAAGAGGCTTTGTGATTCTTCACGTCACAAATGGCATTGCTCGCACAGTTGCATGGATTTCCACAGCGGCTGTTTATGCAAGCCTCGCTACTGGCGCATTCACTGTCAGTCGTACATCTAGAATCTGAATCAAAATTGTTTTCATGAATAATCATCAATCTACTAAACAATTATGAAAGATTAATGCCAGATAAAATGATACCTTTGTGACACTCAATATATGCATTTCCACGATATCCGAAAGGACATTTACACTTTGCTTCGTGATTCTCAACATAGCATTCAGCATTATCACCGCAAGTATCCTCGAAACAAGGATTAATGCAACGTCTATTTAATCTATTACAAAGTTTATTGGGCGGACAATCTTCATTGTACTGGCAGATGTTCTTTCCTTCCTCGACTGAAAAATTATAAAGGTCCATCAATTTATTATAGCCTTTTTTTTTAAAGAGCAGTGTCACTTATGGTTCATCCAAAAATAATCTTACCCAAACTACAGGTAGCAAATCCATTTCCATGATATCCTTCCTCGCAGCTGCAATCTGCTCCATGATTGGTGTTGATACAGACAGCATGTTTCGCACATGGATTGCGAATCAAGCATGGTTCTTGGCAAACTTGTCCGACGCAGCTCTCTGTCAGTGGACAATCCCTGTCGCTAGTGCAACCCACTAGAGAAAGAGTGACAAAGCCCATATAGCCCCCGAGAGAAGATAGTGCATAACATATAAACACGATAACAATTCTGATAAAAAGACATTTATACGGAAAAGCAAATATTCGAATCCAACTGTTCAGGATAGCAATTGTGTATGATACAAAATTCTTTAGTGTTGTCTTTGTAGCACAGATCGCTATCACACGATAAAACAATATGCTCGAAGAAGACGTTCGTAACAGTGCACGCATCGGGAAACGAGTTGTTTGAAATTGAAAAGAAAAAATAAAACAAGTACAAAGAACACAGGTCTACGTGCGAGGAAGCATCACTGTAAATGACGTCATTTGTACCTCAGGAAGAAAAAAAAAACTGTTTCTGAATTATGTACAATAATTACATATTTACACGTTCAACGATCCTGCACCGTGCTAGACGTCCTTTATGACGATTCCTTTGATTTACAGTGAGACTAACAGTAAAGTTTGACAAACCTTTCACACATTGTCGTGTAGCTGAGTCACACTCCATTCCTGGTGGACAGTACGGGCATTCATCGTCGACTGATTGAACAACTGAAATTGAAAAATAGAATCATTTAACTCATCTGTTTATTATGCATTTGAATATTGCACAGTTTAAGTTAATTCTAGGTACCTTTGACGCAAACTGGTCGATGTTCCTCCACATGACATTCTTCCACGTAATCACAAGGATTGCCAAGAGTGCAAGGATTCAAGCACTGTTCGTTAATGCAGGCCAATTGCGCAGGACAATCTCCATGTGTTGTACACTTGACGTCTGATAGGAGATTGATTAATTAGAAAATTGGTATTGATAATATTGAAAATATATAACGGCTAGTATATGATATAATATACAGAGATCAAATGTTCCATATAGCACTGCTCGAGGATGCATTATATAAAATAAATATGTAATTGTGATTAGATGAGAGATTCAGTATACTGGTAATTGAGCATTGAATTAATAAAATAGTCATCATCCTCGAGACGGTACATTTAAAAAAAATAAATATCGTACACCGTCGAGTGGATGATTGAACGATTGAAAAACGATAAAATCTTACAGCTAGCTTATATGATTAAATAAAATGATTATATGTATGTACATGATGATTGCGACAAGTTTTCCCACGACCTAGACATTAAATAAATTTGCATTACAAGTGCCAAAAAGCCCAAAGCCCACAGTATGTACGACGGCAATCTGTCCACTTTCATTAGATGAACTTTCTCAAAGTTAATTAATAAGAAATAAATGCTCTTAGAATTTGGATCCATGATACACTGATGAAAGTGGACATCCTCAAATCAAATGTTGCCAATAGAAATTCCCTCGTGCTAAAACAGAAACCAAGTTAGTATATCAGGTATATTCCTTCAACCACATTAAAACGGCAAAACCACAAAACCATGCATGTTAATAAAGTAAACCGTGGAAGGAGCACATATGAATACTTTCTGCAAAAGGAAAGCTGAATAACAAAAGAACTACAGACACAGCTCTTCTACCACATTTTGTATTGTGAAGAAGGTATTCCAACCGAGTCCTGTATCCGGATAAATACCAATGGTATTTGGCAAAAGGACGATCCTTCCAAATAATAGATAAATGAGAGCGAGAGGTATTCGTATTGGGAAGCGACATCGTGACTCTCCAGAATTGGTTGCCTCCAATTTTCATCTGGATTTTTCATGTATATGCACTGAAGTAAGCTTCCATAGGGCGGGGGTCACATCGCCGGAGCGTAGAAGGTGGTGATGTACAAAAAAAGAAAAGAAATTACGAAACTCCCGTCTAGAGAGGTGTTTTTACCTGGGAGTATGCTACAATTAGTCGAATTCTGGTGATCAGTTGAGCACAAGCACACAGGCCGATGATCCTTTACCTCACAATTGGCATTGTTAGTGCCTATACATGGATCATAGATTTGGCAAGGATTTTGGCAAAGATTATCTATGCATGATTCATCCTCAGGACAATCTACATTCACGGCACAGATGCTATTATCAGCGTATAACTTTGTATCAGAAATTAATTCAGTTGTTACTTCCGTTGTTAATTCAGTTGTTACTGTAGTATAGTATGTACTTTGTACTGGATTGGTACTTGATGGAATTTCTGTCGTTGTTCCATCAGTGGAAGTATCAGTAGTCATGTCTGTTGTTGCTGTTGTGTCTGTAACTGTTGTTGATGTTTCTGTTACTGTACTGTAGCTATCAATTGTACCGGATGAAGTCACTTCAGTTGTACTTGATTCTGTTATATGGGTATTTGCAGTTTCTGTTGTGTCATATGAATTAGTTGTAAATGCTGTAGTTAATTCAGTAGAATATGAATCGATCCCTGTGGTAGATTCAGTATTATCATTTCCTATAGTAGTAGATACTGAAGTAAATTCGGTTGTATCAGATACACTAGAAAATTCAGTAATACTGAAATCAGTAGTTTCTGTATAATCTGTAATTGTTGTTTTTGAAGTGCTAAGATTTTCAGTTGTTTCTGTTATTGTAGAATATTCTGTAGTTAGTGTAGTACTTGGATCAGTAGTTGTTTCAGTTTCTTTTATTGGACGTTCAGTTGTACTATGAGTATCTGTATTCGTATGATCTGGCAACTCCATTGTAGCAGAACTGCTCGTTGTCGTAGGAACTGTAAATTTGAGAACTGAGTTGTTACTAGTTGTTTCTGTAACTGTCTCAAGATGATCCCCATTCGGAGTAGTACTAACGGGAATATAACCGGTTGTAATAACTTGAGTATCATTAAAAACTGCTGATGTTGTATAAGAACTTTCGCTGTGGAATTCATTTTCGGTTGTGATTTTAGAATCAAATATTGTATTTGTGTTTGATAAATCTGAGGGTTGAGTAGTGTGATGCAAGTCAGGAACACTGTCGCGAATTACGTGTTCTGTAACTTCTACAGGTGAATATGTACTTTCTGGTTTGGATGTTATATGAATCTGAGTAGTAGTATCAAGAGTGTTAGTTTCAGTTACTTTCAGTGTTGGTATACGATCCGTGAACCCTTCAGACTTTATACTTGTTTCCCGATCTGAAGGAGTCACCGGTTGTTCTGTGGTTTGTTCGATTTTTTTAGTTGTGTCAATAGGTGATAAGAATTGAGTGGTAGGTACTGATAGTGGACTAGTACTTTCTGGCAAATGACTGTCAGAGATATGATCAGGGTTTTGTGTTGTTTGGTGTTCTGTAACGTCAATTGCTTTAGTAGTTCTTTCTGAAACTGATACACCTTGAGTCGTGTAATCAGTTCTTGGAGTAGTAGTTTGTGACATCTGACTGTCATCAATGTGCATTGTATTTTGTGTTGTCAGATGTTCTGTTACTGCTACATTAACAGTAGTCTCTTGTGCTCCTACAAAAGATTGAGTAGTGTAATCAACAGTTGGTGTAGTACTTTGCGGCAATTGACCGTCGTCAACGTGTACCGTATTTTGTGTCGTTTGTGGTCCATCTGCTTTAACAGTTGTTTCTTGAATTATCGGGATAGATTGAGTACTGTGATCAACTCTTAGAGTAGTACTTTGTGGTAATTCACTGTCACCAACGTGAATTATATTATGTGTCGTTTGATGTTCAGTTACTTCTTCTACTTTAATAGTAGTTTCTGAAACAGATTGAGTCGTGTGCTCAGCTACTGGAGTAGTACTTAATCGTAATTGACTGTCATCCACATTTTCCGTGTTTTGTGTTGTTTGCTGCACTTCTATTTTGACAGTTGTTTCAGGAATTGATGATATAGGTTTAGTAGTATGTTGAACAATTGTAGTAGTACTTTGTGGTAATTGACTGTCATCTTCATGCATTACACTTTGTGTTGTTTGTGGCTCTTCCACTTTAATAGTAGTTTCCGAAACAGATTGAGTCGTGTGCTCAGCCACTGGAGTAGTACTTAATCGTAATTGACCGTCATCCACATTTTCCGTGTTTTGTGTTGTTTGCTGCACTTCTATTTTGACAGTTGTTTCAGGAATTGATGATACAGGTTTAGTAGTATGTTCAACAATTGTAGTAGTACTCTGTGGTAATTGACCGTCATCCACATTTTCCGTGTTTTGTGTTGTTTGCTGCACTTCTATTTTGACAGTTGTTTCAGGAATTGATGATACAGGTTTAGTAGTATGTTCAACAATTGTAGTAGTACTCTGTGGTAATTGACCGTCATCCACATTTTCCGTGTTTTGTGTTGTTTGCTGCACTTCTATTTTGACAGTTGTTTCAGGAATTGATGATATAGGTTTAGTAGTATGTTGAACAATTGTAGTAGTACTCTGTGGTAATTGACCGTCATCCACATTTTCCGTGTTTTGTGTTGTTTGCTGCACTTCTATTTTGACAGTTGTTTCAGGAAGTGATGATACAGGTTTAGTAGTATGTTCAACAATTGTAGTAGTACTCTGTGGTAATTGACCGTCATCCACATTTTCCGTGTTTTGTGTTGTTTGCTGCACTTCTATTTTGACAGTTGTTTCAGGAATTGATGATACAGGTTTAGTAGTATGTTCAACAATTGTAGTAGTACTCTGTGGTAATTGACCGTCATCCACATTTTCCGTGTTTTGTGTTGTTTGCTGCACTTCTATTTTGACAGTTGTTTCAGGAATTGATGATACAGGTTTAGTAGTATGTTCAACAATTGTAGTAGTACTCTGTGGTAATTGACCGTCATCCACATTTTCCGTGTTTTGTGTTGTTTGCTGCACTTCTATTTTGACAGTTGTTTCAGGAATTGATGATACAGGTTTAGTAGTATGTTCAACAATTGTAGTAGTACTCTGTGGTAATTGACCGTCATCCACATTTTCCGTGTTTTGTGTTGTTTGCTGCACTTCTATTTTGACAGTTGTTTCAGGAATTGATGATACAGGTTTAGTAGTATGTTCAACAATTGTAGTAGTACTCTGTGGTAATTGACCGTCATCCACATTTTCCGTGTTTTGTGTTGTTTGCTGCACTTCTATTTTGACAGTTGTTTCAGGAATTGATGATACAGGTTTAGTAGTATGTTCAACAATTGTAGTAGTACTCTGTGGTAATTGACCGTCATCCACATTTTCCGTGTTTTGTGTTGTTTGCTGCACTTCTATTTTGACAGTTGTTTCAGGAATTGATGATACAGGTTTAGTAGTATGTTCAACAATTGTAGTAGTACTCTGTGGTAATTGACCGTCATCCACATTTTCCGTGTTTTGTGTTGTTTGCTGCACTTCTATTTTGACAGTTGTTTCAGGAATTGATGATACAGGTTTAGTAGTATGTTCAACAATTGTAGTAGTACTCTGTGGTAATTGACCGTCATCCACATTTTCCGTGTTTTGTGTTGTTTGCTGCACTTCTATTTTGACAGTTGTTTCAGGAAGTGATGATATAGGTTTAGTAGTATGTTCAACAATTGTAGTAGTACTTTGTGGTAATTGACTGTCATCTTCATGCATTACACTTTGTGTTGTTTGTGGCTCTTCCACTTTAATAGTAGTTTCCGGAACAGATTGAGTCGTGTGCTCAGCTACTGAAGTAGTACTCTGTGACGATTGACTATTATCAACATGCATTGTAGTTTGCGTTATTTGTTGCTCTTCCACTTTCACAGTTGTTTCTTGATTCACTGATACATGTTGTGTAGTGTGCTCAGCTGCCCCAGTGGTACTTTGAGCCAACTGACTATCATCTACATGGATTATATTTTCTGTCGTTTGATATTCTGTTACCTTTTCTATTTTAGCAGTAGTCTCTTGTATTCCAGAAAAAGTAGTAGAAAAAGACATTGAAGTAGTACTTGCAGGCAAATGACTGTCATCAATATGCATTGTATGATGTTCTGCAATGTCTTCAACTGTAACAGTAGTATGATCATTTCCTGGTTCAGCTTTTGTAGTTTGCGATGACTCCTCAATGGATTGAGTAGTTGCGTCAACCTTTACAGTACTTTGTGATGAATACATATCACCAGAATCGATTGCATGTTGTGCCGTCTGATACTGAGTTACAGTTTCTGCGCTTGGAGTTGTCACCAACAATTTGGTATCAAAATGTGTTGTAATTTGAACCGACGGTACACTACTTTCGGGTGGTTGAGTATCATCCACAATTACTACATTACTTGTTGTTGGATTTACAGTAGTTCCTTCACTCTTTTGTGTTGTTTGTTCCACATCTATTAAAATTTGCGTTGTAAGCTCAAGTGCTGGTGCAGTACTCGGTGAATTAATATTTTCCAAAGGTTCAATATTCTGCGTTGTCAAACGTTCTGTAACATCTTCAATTTTGTGAGTCATACCCTGAAGGTCTGCTGGTGTAGTATGATCTATAGCAAGTGTTGTAATATTTGTTTGATTGTCAGAATTAACAAGATTTTGTGTTGTTGGCTGTGTCGTTGTTACATATTCCGTAATTTCAATGATTTTAGAAGTCGTTTGCGTAATTTCAGGCTTTAAATCTGTTTTTGTTGTAAATTCAGTGGCGACTGTAGTACTTTCAAGTGAAATATCATTCGACGTATCTGTATTCTGTATTGTTGGTCGCTGAGTTGTCAAATATTCTGCAATATCTACAACTTTAGATGTTGTTTGCTGGAGCTCCGGTTTTGTTTGTGTAGTAAATTCAATTAGTGGTGTAGTAATTTCAACTACTGGTATAGTATCACGTATTAACGGATGTTCATTCTGTGGTGAACTCTGAGTTGTTGGATGTTGAGTAATTTCTTCGGTCACAGTAGTACTATGTTGAACATCCACATTTTCTGGTACTTCTGTAGTAATTTCCCTGATCGGTGTACTTTCCTGTGTATAGCTTTCATTAAATTTAGTTACCAGATTTATAGTTGTTGGGTATTCACTTGTCGAAACTGTTTCTTCAACTTTTAATTTCAATGTTGCAACTGTAGTTAGATCTAGGCCCGAAATGGTACTCTCTGGAAAGTTTATATCATCAAAATTAATTATGTGTGGTCTAGTCGAATGTTCAGTTGTAGCATCAACTTCAACTGACGTAGTAGGTACAGCAGTACCATTATTTTCGACATTATCACTAGACAAGTAAGTAGTGTACTGAGCTTCAGTTATAGCAAATTCGGTAGTCCCTGTGTCTGTATTAACGTTAACAAGAGTTGAACTAACATTTTTGTTGAATCCAGGAACAACAGTGGTTACTAACGTAGTTTGTTTTTCACTGTCATGCACATTTTCAGTTGTATGTTGTTCAACCTCTGAAGAAATAGTTGTTACATTATAATCATCATTTATCTGTACACTAGGAGTTGTAAATTTAAGTACTGATCCGGAGGGTTGTTCTGTAGCTTGAGTAGAATTATCAAAATTTACAATTGAGGTTGTATCATAATAAATTTCTTTTGGCGTAGTACCAGTTAAAAAAGTATCAATACCTTGAGCAGGAGTACCGCCATCACTTTCAGTTGATATACTTGTGGGAATATTATTTGTGGAACTTAATATATCATACTGCGTAGTGGAGTCTTGTAAGGACATTGTTACAAGAGATGGTACGGAGGCAGTGACTTCTTCAAAATTAACAGTCGAATCTCTTTCGGTGGTTTGAATTTCATCTGTGTGAGTATCTTTAGGTGTAGTAAAATCTTGATCTTGAAGTTGTTGAACAGTAGTTAATTCTTGGGTATCCCGAATAGAATGTTCTGTTGTTTGAAATTCAGTAACTATATCAATTATTGATGTTGTTTTTGAAATGATGGGTCCATATGTGCTAGAATCATGAATTGAGGGCAAAGGTTTTACAGTAGATACTGTAGTAGTACTACGTAAAATTTCTGTTGTCGCAACGTCTCCGTCATTATAATTATTTGTTGCTGATTCTGTCGTAGTTCTCTCATTATCCAAGTAAGTAATTTTAGGTGTTGTCTTCTGTTCTGTAACTTGTTCCGACTCTGTTGTTGTATATGAAAGATCTGATTCGGTAACTGAACGTTTTGTTGTTGGAATAGTTTCTTGAGTTGTATGATTCATCGACTCAAGAGAAGACTCGGTCATTGTCTGATAATCAGTATTATCAAGAGGTTGCCCTGTTGTATTTGGCTGAGTATCTGAGTAAGTAGTTTTCGGGGTAGTTGTATATTCTGTAATATCACCAACCACAGTAGTTGAATGGGAAATATCTGATCTTACAGGAAATTGAGTTGTATATTTAAGAATTGGAACAGTTCCTTGCGTAGTATCTACTGCAGGTGATTGAATTGTTGTCATATAATCAGTACTCTGAATTGGTCGTTGCGTTGTAGTTTGTTCGTTATCTAAATAGTCACTTTTAGACGTAGTCGCCTGTTCCGTAATATCGTTAACCGCAGAGGTTGTATGTGAAACATCCGATCCCATGGGAAATTGAGTTGTATATTTAAAGGTTGAAATAGTTCCTTGTGTAGTATGACCAGCAGTTTCAGGAGATGACTGAGTAGTCAAAACATAATCTGTGCTCTCAACGTTCGACTGTGTTGTAGATTCTTGGCTATGTAAATAAAAATCTTTAGGTGTAGATGTTGGAATCTTCCCACCCTCGGTTGTCTCATACTGAACGTCTAACTCTACAGGAACTGTAGTCATATGTTCTAATACCGTACTAGTGTCTTGTGTGGTAGAAGCATCGCTCATGAAAATTACTGACTTTGACGTCGTTGTACGATCAGTATTCTCCAGTTGTTCTTTAGTTGTAGTGTCATGCCGAGTACTTGTATCAATTACAATCCTGGTACTTTGATCAACAGTGGAAATTGGTTCTTGTGTTGTATGAACGTCATATAAAGGAACTGATCCAGTTGTCGTGTCTGGACCCAGAACTGTTGTATGTTCCAAGCTCTGTGGAACTGTTGAAGAATCAGAATCAGAAACAATAGACGTAGTAATCTTTGTAGTAGTACCAGAATCAATATACGTTGTTCCTTGTGTTGTTACTGCTTGATCGACTTCAGTAAATACATTTGGCTTCAAACTGGAATCCAAATACTTTTCTGTAGTCCAAACAGTAGCATCTGTATATTCGGTGGTCATGTGAGTGTCTTCAGGTTTTGACGTGATACGACTACCACTCCCATAAGTTTCAGATGTTATTTCTTGTTCAGTGAAACTCGAAGTAGTTTCTGCCTCAAAAACTTCAGCAATCGGAGTAGTACCCTCTGGAACACTTGCAGCAGTAGATTCATAAGTAGCTCCTTCGGGGATATCAGTCGATGAATGTTGTTCTTCGTCCAATGGCTGTGGAGAAGTAATCGAAGAACCCACATTACCTTGATTTGTTACTGAAACATCATTATTACTATTGTTCAAACCTCTTACTGGGAAATTGAACGTGGCAACAGTCGTTGTACTATCCCCTTCAGTTTGTGATATTGTTTTCATTGTAGACAACACCGAACCAGTTGTACTTTCCTTATCATAATCTTCTGTAAATTTTGTGGAGGGAAAAGTTGATGTAAGTGTCGAAGATTCAGTACCTGTACTCTCAGTATAATCTGTACTAAGAGAAGCGGTTGACGTAACCGTGGTATCATCTGTACTAGTTTCTGTAGGCTCAGTAGTGTACGGAGTACTAGCTGTTCCTTCTGTAATGACATCTTCTGTTGTCACCGTTAAAGTAGTAGAACTCATGGTTGAGCTCTCTGTACTAGTGCCTTCTGATGATTCAGTAGTAAGTATAGTCGAGATTACTGTAGTACCCTCCGTACTTGTATACCCCGTACTTCCTGTAGCAAAAGTACCTGTTGTACTTTCTGTGCCATAGCTCTCTGTTGTTTCTGTAGTATAATCTGTAGAAGTAACAGTAGTACTTTCTGTGCCCTTATCAACTGTGGTCTGAGTACTGAACTCAGTAGAAGCAGCAGTAGTACTTTCTGTACTTATATCGGTCGTGGTCTGTGTATTGAACTCTGTAGAAGTACTTTCCGCACTCTCAGTAACAAAAGTACTCTCTGTAAAAGTTGTAGTATCCGTAGCAATACTTTGCACAAGATCTGTGGTACTCTCAGACGAAGTGAAGTCTGTACTTCCAATACTAAATACTTGAGTAACAGTACTTGGGCTGAACTCTGTGGTTGGAGCCGCCACGTCAGTAGTACTTTGAAAATAATATTTATCAGTAACAGTCGTAATTTCATCACTACCAAATCGGTCTGTAGTCACGTCACTGTCAGATGGTTTAAATTGAGACTCGGTACTGTAGTCCACAGAAGCAGGAGTTGTGAATCTCAAGAGACTATCGGGTGAAGTTTGAGTTATCACAGTGGCTTCCTGTCCCAGTGCCCCAAGAGTAGACGAACTCAAGGAGTCTGGGTAAGTGGGTTCAGGCGCTACAGTAGAAGTGACAGGAAGACAACTAAAATCATTAAGATCATTAGGATTACAAGTGCAAATAGGCCTGTGTGCTTCGACCCGACACTGAGCTGCCAGTGGACAGTTGCTGGTGCAAAGGTCTACGCATGACCCTTTTACGCAGGCATTTGTGTCATTGCAGTCGTCATCGGACTCGCAGACAATCACTGGGTTGGAGTTCAGAACTGCTGTGGATACAATACAACATACACACAATATACTTTTGGTTAAGTAAAGTAAATATCAACAAGCATCATGTATTAAACTACGCTACAGGTAAATACGTGTTTAATATCGGATAAGTACTACGGATTAAAAGTTAGCATGCGCGTATAATAGATAAAAAGCTAATTAAGAGACATATTTATTAGGACTTTACTGAGACAGATGTAACGGAAAGAAAACTTCCAGTAGTCGTAGGTATTATCGGCAGAGATAGAGCAGGAGTTGCTTTCTTGTTTTTTGGGGGGGTTTTGCTGGTTGATATAAGGGCTCATTATCTATATATATGTAATACGCATGTAACGTTGAACTCATATCAACATATATCAATATTGTCACGTCGAAGTTTCGTGCTTTGCGGCTTCATACCTGAAACGACCACGTTCCCAGACAACAAAACATCTCTACGTACGCTTTCTTCAACGAGATATATCACAGGGGGATCTCGGTAATACATATAAAACATTATGATCTACACAGCGACTATCTGGACCAATAAATTGGAGTTTAACGTGTCGAGGCATCGTACGTGGCCGATGTACGTGCGATTTATATATAGAACATAGAAGATCAAGCGAAAGATGAAAGACAAGTGAGTAATGTCAAGAGTACAGATGTACAGTGAAGAGGGAGCGACGCCGCTACAAATACCGAACAGGCCTATTAAAAAAAAAATACGCGATACACGCGAGAACAGTAGGTACTACGTTCTTTTAGCAAGGGAACATTTTGCTGTCTGGGCATCGGGGAGGAAACCTGAAAAATAGTGTTCGCAAAGAATTCACGCGCGAAGGCGTATACTATAATAAAGCTGACGAGAGTAGTGAAACTGTGGAGAAAGAGAGTGAGTGACACGAGTAAGGTCTTGGTAGGTGTGACATGAGGTAAAGAGAATAAAAAAAAAAAAGTAGAAAAAAAAAAAGTAAAAAATAGAAAAAGAGAGAATGGTACAGTGATAAAATATACAGAGAGCGAAGAACTGAAAGATGAGAAATATGTGTGAGAGTATGAAAAACGCAGTACGAGATGAAAGAGATGAAGAGATACTCAGGTGAGAAATGGTGTTTACCTTTCATGCATCCATATTTAGTATCTGGCACAAAGCCGTAGGGACAGAACTTGCAGATAGGCTTGTGCTCCTCCACGTAACAGGGGGCATCGGCCGGACAGGTAGAGTTGCTGCATGGGTCCACGCAGCGATAGTTGCGGCACGCCAAGTCTGGAGAGCAGCCACTGTCTCGCAGGCAAATGGAGAGGGAAGGATTGCAGTTTCGCGTGCAAATGCAGACGGGCCGATGATCCAAAACGCCGCAGGTTTTATCGGACGGGCAGGGCGGCTTTTTACGTACGTTACAGGGGCTCTGACATTTCCCATTGATGCACGCGGCATTCGACGGGCAATCGAAATCTCTGGAGCACGTAGGACTGTCTGGGGCGCACATGAGCTCGCCGATCTCGTTAACGACGAAACCGTGCTTGCACACGCACATCGGCCTGTGATTGCGCACCTGACACTTCTTGTTTATCTCGCAGCCGTACTGCGAGTCAAGACAGGGATCCCTGCACTCGCCAGCCTGCACGCGACACGCGAGACTCTCCGGGCAGTCGTTATCTGATGAGCATCCGATGCTCGGGAGGGCAGGTCTGGGACTGAGCGTCTCGCATTTGAGATCAGGATGACACGCGGTGTGGGGCATGCCGATGTAACACTGTGGACACGAGCATCGTGGCTTGTGCAGGACAACACGGCACAGGGCATTGATTCCGCAGGCGCCGCGCAGGGCACAAGGATCCAGGCATTGTAGATTTATGCAGGCTTTCTCATTGGGACACTCTAAGTCACTGGTGCACTCTCGCTCTGCGGGTGGTTCGTAACGCGACAGGTCGTTGGTGGGTCGTGTCGGGGATGCGGGAGAAAAAAGAAACAAAAAGCATTTATGAGAAACTGCACATTAATAAGATACCTTGTTTTTTCGTTCTCGTTATCTCACGCACGCGCGTAGACGCGTGCGACGGTAAGAGAATTGGAAAAAAAAAATAAAATAAAAACAACAACAAAAATCAAAATTAAAAAAAAAATTGTTTAACACCACATGCTTCTTATTCATATGACATAGAGGTCATTTTCAACTTTCAATTGGTACGAGATTCTAGATCGTTTAAAGAAATTTACACCGGCAGCCTCGATCAACGGTATTGGCTTTTGGTGGTGGTCACGAGGTATTTTCCCTGTCTGGCAGAGAGAGAGGAGAGAGAGATAGAGAGACGGTGGAGACGATACGCGAGACACTTGCAATGTCTTAATACGGTTAAAGAAAAAGGAAATGGTCAGACAACGAACAAAAATCGTTAAGTTTCAAAGATACGCGTTTCACGCGACTGTCCTCTGGATCATATTTTTTAAACGGTAACACGGGCAAGCAGCGATATTTACAACACAAGCCCCCAAGAGACTTCGAAAAAGAGGGAAAAACAAATGGCCTGCATTTTCAGCAAATATCAAGCATGGGTATGTAGTATATGTATATGTAATATATGTATATATATATATATATATGTATGTAAATGTCACAATGTACATACGAGAATGTTACACCATTTATAGCTACCAATCTGTCTCGATGAACTTTTTGATTGGGTACTCTGTGTACTTTACTGCAAGAACGATTAAAATACAGATTAGAGTTAATGCACATTCTACGTATGAGGATACGTGTGAAATGTGTGAATTTGTTTTGTGTAACGAATTTATGTACAGTATGTCTATGTTTAATTATACCTAAACAATTACTTATGTACACGTACAGATTGATCTGTACGAAGAGCTACTTGGAGCCGCCATGCTTGATAGCACTGGTCACACTCTGATCAGCTATATTTATACTTTTCTTTGTTTGTTCCTATTGATTTCTCCAGTGCCTCGGCAATCTAAAATCTCTCTCTGCTCCAATCACATCTGTCTCTCAGTGTTAACGAATTCACTGGATTATTAATACATCTATGTATTATTCAATTCCTACTGGACGATACATGGTTATTCTACCGACCATGTTCCTTTCGTCGTCAGTATTGCATCGCTAGTCACAAATGATATACATAAAATCAACTAGTATACTCTGTTAAACAGTTAGTAGGTCGTCGCCTACCTGTCGTGCACTCGTCGTCCGAAGAACCGCTTGTACCTGGTGGACACCTGCATACGAATATTATACCGTCACGTATGCACTCGGCACCCTTGCCACAGCCAGTCGTACGGCAGTCGGCTGAACTCCTGTCTGCACTGCCTGTTTGATAAAATAATTAGAAAGCATTAAAAAGTTATTAAATTTAATTATAATCTTTACATTCTTACTACTCACAAGCCTGTAACGGGTCTCCGGTTGGATAATTCGGTGGACAATAACATTCTGGTCGGTTCTTGTTAATGCGACAAGCTGCGTTCACACCGCAACGAGTATCCCTGCAGAGATCGTCAGCCGGTCCTCCGATTATTCCACCTGCACATTGCACAACAAGATTAGCTATGGATCTGTGGATGATATGTAATTCTAGCCAAGTCACAAAGTTACCTTTCATACAGTTGATTTTAGGATTTCCAAAGTGTCCCGGTGGACACGAACACTGGGCATGTCTGTTTACTACGCGACACTGTGCGTTGAAGCCACACACTCCGTGTTGCAGACAAGGATTCGTGCAGACTCCATCCACACTGCAACGCTTGTTAGATTCGCAATCCTCGTCACGATGGCATTCGAGCTGGTAACATTCTTGGCTTGGTTCACCCTGGAATCCTTCGGGACACAGACAGACTGCGCGGTGGTTGGAGACGCGACAAAGAGCATTGATACCACAGGGTGGTCCTTCGGTTGTACAGGGATTTGTACACTGGCCGTTGGTACAGGACAGACTGGATGGACAGTCTGAATGTGTGCGACATCCAATAAGACACAGACCTCTCTGGCACGTGTAACCCTAGAGACGAAAAGGATTGAATTAATAAAACATTAATAAAATATTTATGAGAAGATTTATCCTGTCTCATAATTACCTTGGGACATCCGTTGTTAACGTCACACTTGACACGGCACTTTCCTCCACTGCAAACTTCACCGCACGAACATTCGTCCTCGGTTCGGCAACTCTTTAGGCAGAATCCAATGTCGTCACATTCGCAGCTACCGTCGCAAGGTATCATAGTCTTCGTACAGCTTATGAGCGCATTGCCATAATAATTGATAGGACAACTGCATTGTGCGGCATGATTTACAACGCGACAACCCGCACATTCCCCACAGGCTTTGCCACCCTCGCATGGGTCTAAAAATTCAACAGGATTTTCAGTAATGTGTAAGATACGCCTTGGGTATTTAGCTTTTTATTGTAGTTATACGTACTTCTGCACTGATTGTTTATGCAGGACTCGTCAGATGGACAAGAGTTGTCACTGCGACAACCGATGTCGCACAGACGATTCTTACAGATCTGATTAGCTACGCACTTGTCGTCGCTGTTGCAAATTGCTTTGCATAAACCGCCATCGCAACGCTCATCGCTTAAGCAGTTGGCATCGCTGAAAATTTTTTTTGAATTGTTAGAACCCGGAATCATTTGTATCATTTATATAATATTACTAGTCATATAATACCTTCTACAGGTAGAGTAGCAGGATCTACCATAACAGGTCTGACCAGGCAAACATTCAGCAGCTGAAGAGCAAGGTAGGAATGATTGTCTACATCCGACACGAGCATCGCCAACTAATGGAATTGGACAAGTGCATTGTTTCTGATGATTTACTACAATGCACTCAGCATTGGTACCGCATGCGTTTGGCAACGAACACACGTCTGTAATAATAGAATTGTTGTAGAATTAAAAAAATCTTTACCTAAAAAGAATCGTTGGATTTATTTTCTTACCAATGCATTTGCTGTTGACACACGCATAATTATCCTGGCACTCAATGTCAGCTCTGCATCCAGCAACGCATACAAGTCCTTCGCAAATGTCACCACTTCGACAATCCTCATCCCTTCTACACAGAGCTTTACAGACGCCAGTACTGTCACAACGTTCGTTGCTGAGACAATTAGCATTGGAGGAACAGACAGGAGTGCAAGCACCGGCAATGCAAGTAGTACCAGCACTGCAGTCTCTGTTAGCCTGACAAATTGGTCCTGGTGATCGTAGACAAGCTACTCTGGCTGTTGGATTGGGTATAAATCCAGATGGACAGGAGCAGGTAGCGCGTTGATTGGACACAGTACATTTCGCGTTAGGACCACATGGTGTTCCTTCACAAGGATTTATACACTTGTTGGTCAGACAAGCTTCGTTGGCATTGCAATCCTCATCAGCCCTGCAACCGAAGGTGCACATATTGTGCAGACAGATGTGTCCAAGGAAGCAATCGTTATCCAGTCTGCATGTCAACAGGCAATTGCCACGAATGCACTTCTCATTGAATGCACAATTGTCATCCACTGTACATATTGGTAGGCACACGTTATCCCTACAGGTGTTTCCGTCATTGCAGTCACTGTTACCATGGCAGGATACAGGTACTAAAGTAGGAATAAGAAGAAAACATAAGTTTTAGTAACAAAAAGGGTTAGGGAATTATGAATAAGAAAAATTGTATACTCACGTCGCACGCATTCCACTTCTGAATTTCCAGTAAAACCAGCAGGGCAACTGCACTGTTTGATGTGAGTTCTTACACGACATTCAGCATTTATTCCGCAGGCTGCTCTAAGGTCGCAAGGATCCAAGCATTGACCACTGGCACATACATCTGATAGATTGCATTCCTCATCAGATTGGCAAGATGCTGTATAATGGATAAAACGTGAATTGGAATTATATAAACTTGCAATACGGTAGTGAAGACAGTTTCTGGTAAATACTTACGACGACAGATCTTTTCGTAACAGTATGTATTGGCGGCACAATCGGCAGCTGATGAACATGATATTGGTTTAGGTCGGCATCCAATATTCAGACTATTTGCATCGCCTTGGTAATCCGGTCGACATTGACAAGAGCCAGCGTGATTGCTAGCTATGCATTCTGCATTTGGTCCACATTGTATACTTGCACAAACGTCTGCAATGTACGTTGAAATTTTTATGAGTATACATTACATATGTTATTATATTAAAGATAAACAACTTTTTAAATACTGACCCGAACACTTTGGCACATTATTAATATTTATACATTTGGCGGTAAGTGGGCAGTCGTTATCCTGTTCGCATTCGACTGGTGTCTTGCAACCGCTGTTGTAAGGATCGCCTACAGTTCCAGGTTGGCAGTGACACTTGAAGGAACCACGAGAATTTTCACAAGTAGTTCCAGGTGCGCAAGGGCCGTTTGCACAGTAGTCTATCAATTCACAACCACGCAGTGGATCACCAGTATATCCGGGTTGACAAGTGCATGTCTAGAAGATACAAAATATTTGGTATTATTTCTTTTTCACAAAATTTAATGTCAATAGTTTAACAAAATATTGTTAATGTCTTAATGTTTACCTGCACGTGGCGTTCTGCCGAACAAACTGCATTCACACCGCAAGGATTCTTCATAATACAGGCAATCCTGCATTTATAGGAATCACAGATCTTTTCATCGGAACACTGATCGTTTGACTCGCATTCAACTGGTTCGCACCCGAGCTTATCGTCGTATGAATCTCCAAAGAAACCAGACTTGCAAGTGCACGTGGCGATATGATTGTCAGATTTGCATTCTGCATTACGGCCGCACAAAATGAGTTCACATGCTTTTTTGCATTCAGCCTGTAAAAAATGTTGAGACAATTGTTATTTTTATTCACGCAAATAAAAGGATCATTGCATTTGGGTATGCTTACTTGTCCAATAGTGTTCTTGATGCATTTCTCATCGTAACCACAATCGTTATCTGACAAGCAACGAAGTTCCTGAACGCAAATGTTGTTTTGACAAAATTGGAAATCTGGGCAACTGGAATTGCTCCTGCAAGTTGGCTGGCAAAGTCCATTTATGCATAGTTGGTCTCCTATGCAGTCTCTTGTGCTTCCACAAAGTGCTGTGACAACACAATTGTATCATGTAAATTGTTCTCTATACTAAAATTCTAGACCTTTAAAAATGTTATATCGTTCTAGCAGCTTTACCTGTACATATTCCACTATTGCATGAAGAGCCAGTTGGACATTGGCTCTCAGATTTACAGTATTGCACCGGGGTACAGCCCAGGTTTGGATCTCCTGTTCCACCAGGTTGACATGTACAAACAGCGCTGTGGTTAAGTGGTGAGCAATCAGCACCTTGTCCACATACATTCGGTACTGAACAAGGATCAATGCATTTGTGATCGAAGCAAGCATCGGATGCATCACAGTCGCTGTGATAATTGCATTCGAGTTGAGTGCATTTTACCTGGTATTATATAACAAATTTTTTAGTGTGTTTTAGAATCATAAGTCACGATTTAAATTATTATTCAGCAGTAAGATTGTTCAAGTTTAGTTGAAACAATTTTAAACTTACATGTGGATCTCCAGTAGTTTGTCCTGGACATTTGCAGTGAGGCACATGATCCCTCGTGATGCATTCAGCACTTTGTCCACAGACTGCAGGTGCATCGCAAGGATTGCTACAGGTGTTATCAATACAGGCAGCAGAATTGGGACAATCCGAATCTGTGAAGCAGTCACCAGGTTGTTTGCATCCTACCTTGATTGGATCACCAATCAAGCCATGAGGACAAGTACAGGTGTAGGAACCTTCAGTATTTTGGCAGCTAAAAATAATAATGCATTTAGTTATATAAATTCTAACTTTTCTTGCATAATGATTGTAAATAACTTACTGGGCTGTTGGATGACAAGGATTCTGTAGACACTCATTCACATCTGTACAAATATCACCAGAAAGAGTAAAGCCAGGGTAGCACTTGCATACTCCAACGTGATCAACGACAGCGCAATTTCCGTACCCACAATTTATCTGATTGCAAGGACCTAAAGTGACGATAATTAAATGTATAAATTCCGTTAAAAAATTACACTAATTACAAGAAACGTTCGTGGTATACTTACTAGAGCATTTATTGGTGTCCTGGTTGCAGTATTTATCTCCAGGACAGTCATTGTTGGAAAGACACTCTACTTTGAAACATCCTGATGCATCACCAATAAATCCAGGTTGACATTGACAAGCGGCAGTGTGGTCGACCACCGAACAAAGAGTATTTAATCCGCAGTCAACAAAGGAACAAGGATCGGAACAATTGTGTTGAATACAGGCTTGCGAATCAGGGCAATCCGAATGCAAGTTACATTGATGTGGTATAAGACAACCAGTTGTAACTGGATCGCCTACAGTGCCTTGGGGACAGATGCACCGGTAAGAGCCATGAAGATTATGGCATTCCGCACTTGGGTGACAGGGTTGTTCTTCGCATTCGTTGATGTCCAAACATTTTTCAGGACCAGCAATGAATCCATGACTGCACCTGCATTTGCTGTTGATGCATATCTCATCGGTCTTACAACCAGCATCTGAAGTGCAGCCAATCTCGCAATTTCCATCGATACAAAGTTCACCAGGCAAGCAATTACTGTCTCCATAGCATATTTTGACACAGAATCCATTCTTGCATCTTTCACCCTGAGCGCAGTTGCTCTGATCGTTGCATTGGCATTGACAGAGTCCCGAGATGCAGGTGTGTTGCGTAGGACAATCTCGTGGGCTCTCGCAAACACTGGGAACACGAACGCAGCCTTGTTCAGGTGTAGGATTTCCTTGGAATCCCAGGGGACAGGTGCAGGTTGTTGCATGATCGATACAGCTGCAGATTGCGTTTGGTCCGCATACATTTTCCTTTGAGCAAGGATCTTGACATTTGTTGTTAATGCAGGACTCTGTCGATGGACAATTTTTGTTACTGCGACATCCTAAGATGCAAACACCGTTCACGCATGTCTGATCAGCTTGACATTGACTATGCGATGCACAAGGAACTGCACATTTGTTGTTTATGCATTTTTCTTTATCCGAACAATCTGTAGCTGACCTGCAGACCGCTCTGCATTGCCCGTCCAGACAAACCAAACCATCGCAATCAGCATCGGCATTACAGTAGTTTGTGATACGAACACAGCCGTCCTGCACGCCCTTTGAAGATGGTACAAATCTCTGGAGACATTTGCAAATTGGCTCTCCATTGATAATTTCACAAAGTGCATTGGCTCCACATGCGTTTTCACATGGATTTATGCATCTATCATTTTGACAGATTGAATGAACAGGGCAATCCTTGCTGCTGACGCAAGATCCTTCTGGCTGACATCCTGCAGAATATGGGTCGCCGACGTGGTTTGGTGGACATTGACAGACAGGACTATCCGATGCACCAGCAACGCATATTGCAGTGGCATGACAAGGATTAGGGAAGCATGTTTCAATGCTCACGCATTCAACTTCCGCTACTGGGTTTGGTCGGAATCCTGGCGGACATTGGCAAATAGCTCTGTGATCATCAGCAATGCAGACAGCGTTCAATCCGCATTCGTTCTTATCGCATGCATCGTAGCAGGTATGAGTTAAACGATTGCACAGTTGAGCAGGTGGACAGTCAATGTTGTATACGCATGGTACTGTCTGACATCCATTAGTCTTATCATTAGGATCACCAGCATAGAGTCCAGGAGGACATTCGCAATTTGCTACATGATTATTGACGACACAAAGTGCATTGGGTCCACAGGAGACAAAATTGCAAACAGGTTGGCAGGTAAGTACCCCTTCAGTAGTTGATCTACAGGTGTGATCTTCAGGACACTCGGAGTCAGTGGTGCACTGATTTCTGCGTATACTCTGGCAACCGTTACGATCATTGGGATTTCCGCCAAAGCCAGGAAGACATTCGCAATGGCCACGATGATTTTCTGCAACGCACTGAGAGTTAACAGCACATGTGAAGCTTTCGCAGATTGGTGAACACTTCAGAACACCCAATGCATCCGGTCGACATGCTGCAGTTGTATGGCAGTCCTTATCAGTGATACAGTCTGGTACAGAAGGTTTTTCGCAAGAGGATGATACTGGATTCCATTCATAGCCATCTATACATTTGCATGTTGCGTGTCCAACTAAGTCAGGCTCACACTTTTCATGAGATCCGCATGCGACTTTGTTGCATGGATTGATGCATTCTCGTACTCCAGTATCCAGAAGCGTGCAGAAGAAGCCATCCTCGCACTCTGAATTGTCAGTACAGGAAGAAGTGACAGCTATCTTAGCTGGTTGACAACCTTCTGCAAGGTTGCTAGGATTGCCGCTGTATCCATCTACGCAGATGCAAGAGGACACGTGATTCTCTGCAACGCAAAGCGCATTTGGTCCACATTGAAGTTTGCTGCACGCATCCACGCACTTCCGAACACCCTTTCCAACTTGGAAACATATCTGCTGTTGTTCGCAATCCAGGTCGTTGGAGCAGTGACCTTGAATATGACATCCTTTACTCAGATCATTAGCATTACCGCTGTATCCAGGTGGACAGACACAAATTCCTTCTTGACAAACGGATCTGGGACCGCATTTGATGTCACTGCATCTGTCAATGCATTTGGCATCGATACATGAGAATCCGTCAGGGCATGGGACTTCCTTGCTGCACGTACATGTTGCAGGATCCGTACACGGGCCTACATGCAGCTCCTGACATCCTAAGAAAGGATTTCCAAAGAATCCATCCTTACACCGACAGTCATAACTGCCAATTGTGTTGATACAGACTGCATTGTTGCCACATGCATTTCCGTTGCATTCGTTAATATCGTAACATTGAATGTAAGGATTTCCAGCATAGCCAGGTGGACAAAGGCATTCGACAGCATTTGGTCCAGCACTACAATGTGCATCCTTTCCACAAAGTGCACTGGAACAGTCAGACTTCTCCTGAATTCCGCAACCGTGATAAGGATTACCACTTGTTCCAGGATTACAGATGCATTTCGAATCGATCAGACCGTATTCGCAATGTGCATTCTCTCCACAAGTTGGATCGCAATGTGGTGGCTGAACCGGTGGCATACAAAGTAGATCAGGATTGCCGATGAAGTAAGGATTGCACGTGCACTTGTTGGTAAGTGGATCGCAAGTGGCACCAATTCCGCAAACGACACCTTCGCAGCGTCGCTTACAACGGCCACTAATGCACACGCTTGGTTCTTCGCAAGGAACATCCGGAGAGCATACATCAGGAACACACTGTCCACCGGGGAATGGATTTCCCATGAAACCTTCAATACATTTACAAGTTGGACCGTCGTAGCTGACAATACACTGGGCTCCACGTCCACAGACAAAGCCATCGCATTCTGAGAAAAATATTATAAAAATTATAATATAATTCATTTTACAAAAGTAAGAAGGAGCAAATAACAATGTGTTGAATACTTACGAGAAACGCATTCATTGTTCTTTCCTTCGGTGAAACCAACAATGCAACGGCACCAAGCGGCATGTTTGTCAGGTTCGCAATAAGCATTAGGGCCGCAGGGCACGTTATCACAAGGATTGACGCAGCTGCCCTGGACACATGCCAGATAGTTCTCACAGTCGTCATTGGAAGTGCATTCCTGTTTAGCAATAGCAACACCGGTGCATCCAGACACGTAGGGATCGCCCTGCATTCCTTTGACACACTCGCAGACGTGACCGCCCTTGTTATTGACACAGTAAGCACCAACAGCGCAGGGGTTGTTTGCACATTCGTTTATATCTATGCAACCATGCTGAGGATCACCTTCATAGCCTGTCTCACACATGCACTTGGGAGGATCACTAGGTGTGCATTTAGCATTAATGCCACAAGGGAATCTGTTGCAAGGATCTACAAATAAAAAATATCATGTAATTAACATTGATGCTACTGAACTGATACTAGGAAAATTGTAATATTGAAAGTTTATTTTTAAAAATATCTTACTCTTGCAAAGATTGCCATCCAATGCATCTGTATAGAATGGAGGTGGACAAACACATTCACCAGGCTGCACGCATTTCTCATTAGCCTTGCACTCGTTGTCGTTTGTGCATCTCTTCTGTGCTGGAGAACACAGACCATTGTAAGGATCGCCGCCATAGCCATGAGGGCAAACACATTGATGAGCACCAGGTAAGTTGATACACTCAGCGCCATAACCGCAGGTTTGATGACCCTCGATGCACTCGTTGATGTCTAATGAGATAAAATGCATATTAATTTGAATCATCCTGTATTTTGTACAAATGAAAACTTTTGGAGTATTTTACGGACCCTCGCATGAACCATCAGGTTTCGTTCTGTATCCTTTAGGACAAGCACAATAACTAACTCCACCAGAAATCGTTATGCATTCCGCACCACTGGGGCAAGTTTCACCCTTGGAACATCCAGCTAACATACATCTTCCATCGACAATTTTATAGGGTGGTTGACATTGACATTCGATGCTGTTGCATTCTGAAGGAATAGTTTAAAATAAAGACCGTGTGATAGAAACAATGAGTATTTGATATCCGAAGAAAAATGACGCTCACCTTCGCACAGAGCAAATGGATTGCCATTGAATCCTGGTGGACACTGACATTCATAACTGCCAGGAAGATTCTTGCAAATAGCATTGATACCACAGGTAGGTTTTTCTCTGAGTTCCATGCACTCATTGATGTCTCGACATTTTCCAGTTTCTGCGTCACGTGTGTAACCCCGTTGACAGATGCACACGCTGCTGCCAACAAATTCATCCTTAATACATTGTTCACCAGCAGGACACGGTGTATTTGGTCCGCAAACGTGAGGCAGTTCAGATTCTTGGCAACCACCGCTGTAAGGATCGCCGGTTGTTCCACTAGGACATTGACAGGAGAAAGATCCTGGCTCGTTGTTACATATTGCACCAGGAGGACACGGATTTACTAAACATTCATCAATATCCGTGCATCCATCCTTCACACCAGGTTTTCCTCTATATCCGTTGCTACATAGACAGGTTGCTTGATCGTTCAGAAGCATGCAGTGAGCATTGGGGCCACACGATAAGTCTTCACAGGGATCTACAAAAGAAGAAAGCATATAGCAAATGTAGCAATAGAAATAATAAAATTCAACTTAATTCTGCTAATCTTACGTCTGCAATCATTTCCAACATTTGGTTCAGGACACAGACAACGTTTCTGTGCATCACAAATTGCATTTCCAGGACAGTCACCATCGGTATTACAAGTAACTACTCCGACACATTTTATATAAGGATTTGGATCTGGTATTGTTTCCTCTGGACAAGTACAGGTGTAGGAACCATCAGTATTTGTACAGATTGCACCATGACCGCAAGCACCAGGTCTTGAGCATTCATCAACGTCTATATTTATTAAAAAAATTATGTCTGTTAATTATAATTGATCCAACCAGCTAAAACAAAATTAATGCAATTTATTACTTTACCTATACACTGTTTAAAAGCATTTCCAGAATATCCAGGTTCGCATTGACAAGAGAACCCACCAGGTGTATTGGTACAAATAGCATTCTTGCTACATCTACCGGAGGGTCCATTTACAGTATCACACTCATCAATATCTTTATGAAAAA
The DNA here is from genome assembly GCF_000341935.2 of Cephus cinctus. NCBI lineage: Eukaryota > Metazoa > Arthropoda > Insecta > Hymenoptera > Cephidae > Cephus > Cephus cinctus. The sequence continues at coordinate 91,377 of NW_014333620.1, read as the reverse complement.
AAAAACAATACACATGCAATTATAATATTATAAAATATTAACATTAATCCAAGTCAAGTATATTATTTTCTCAAGGAACTTACCAACGCAACCTGCTGATATATCATTAGGATTAAATGTCCAGCCATCTTCACAAATACAATACGCTTCATGTCCATCCGCCTTGCAGAAAGCATGATGGCCGCAAGTGACCTCATCACAAGGAGCTATTGCGTAATCATAAAAAAAAACAATCAAATTACCTTCAATTCTTAGACAAATCCTCCCTAACTACTAGGAATAAGATAAAAGATTATAAAACGTAATACACATAATGATACCTTTACAAGGAATATGTGGCGGAGTGCCAACGAAGCCAGTCTCACATTCACAATGGTAACTTCCCTTTGTATTTGTACAAACGGAAGCAGGACCACAAGGATTCGTTGTGCACTCATCCAAATCTTCGCATTTAGCACCAACAGCTTTAAATCCATCCTTACAGAAGCATTGACCTTCGATACACTCGGCATTGTTCACGCAATCAAAGTTTGTCTTACACAAAGTTGCCACATCGGTCTAGACAAAGATGAAATGATAACGGACGTCGCAAAAACCGGATATTACTAATTCCTCCAGTTTTACCAATCGGATATTCAAATTTACCTGATCACACGCAACTGCCGGGCTTGGATTGGCGCTGTAACCCGGCGGACAAATGCAATTGTAACCAGGAACGGCGTTCTTGCAGATAGCATTTGAACCGCATGGATTTTCGTATGTTGTGCATTCATCGATATCTAATGAAAATAAAATAACATAGTAATATGTATTATCAGTAATTATTCAATATTAATAATTCTCTTCGTGGTAAAATCGTTAGTTTAAAAATCTGACCACTGCAACCCTTGAATGGATCTCCAGTGTAATCTTCCTTGCAGCTACAAACGAAACTGCCAATGGTGTCAATGCAGTCGGCGTTCTCTCCGCAGGGATTTTTTCCGCATTCGTTCACATCTGTTAATAGTTAATCAATGGAGTTTAGTGCTGGGATCGGTATGTAAGTATTTTTATTATATTAAAGATGCTCTTAACGAAACTGACTTTCGCATAGTGTAAGTCCTTGACCAATGAAACCTTGCGGACATATGCATTTAAAGGAACCTGGTACATTTATGCATTTTGCGTTAGTAGCACAGGCGTTACTGCCAGAGCACTCGTTCACGTCGATGCATCCGTGGATGGAATCTTCTTGATACCCAGGTAGACAACGACATTCGAAACTGCCTTCTGTGTTGATGCATTCCGCATTGCTTCCGCAGGACGTATTCCCCTCGCATTCGTTTATATCTGTTAGCGGTTAGTGTTCAAGAAATAATTAGATTCTTAGTAATAAAATTGTTGAGCACGGCTAAAGAAACGATTCATTGATACGTTTAATGACAATTATTTTTTTACGATCATTAAAACTAGAGCTCAAGCATTATTGAAAGTTATTCATAGTTTTAGAGTATTAATTTTGAATTTAAAAAATTAAATCCTTTGTTATGTACTTTAGATTACGATGAAAAACTTACCCTGACAACCAGTTAACGGATCACCGTCCATACCATCGGGACACGAACAACGAAAACTGCCGTCCATGTTCGTACAAAGAGCAGATCGGCCACAGGGGCTCTTAGCGCATTCATTTATATCAACGCAACCATCCTGGGGATTGCCTTCATATCCCTCAGGACATTCGCACCTATGACTTCCGGGTAAATTAACGCAAAGAGCATCACGACCGCAAGCCCCTTCGTATTCGCATTCATTAAAGTCGCTACACTACAAACAAAAAAAGGTACACAAAACGTAAAGTAAATCCTCGTATATTCTCACTAGAATTTTCTGGTCTCAGATTATGATCCATAAAACCATCAGGCACTCGATATAAATCATCCTCCCAAGTACTCACAATTTCATAGGGGTCTCCCGTATATCCAGGCTGACACGAGCATGTATAATTTCCAGGGATATTCTGGCAGAGAGTATTCTCGCCACAAGCACCAGGTATCGCGCACTCATCAACATCCTCACAATGCTCCTCACCATCCCCGGTGTAACCGGGCTTGCACTTGCAGAGAAAATTTGCCGGTAAGTTGCAACATTCTGCATTCTCAACGCATCGTGCAGCAAGCACTGGATCGTCGCATTCGTTGATATCTGTGATGGTGAATAAGAAATTAATCACAAGCCCATAGTCAATAAGTAAGGTATGGTTGAATAGAGATTTTTAAATACTAAAAAAACTGTACCTTCGCAATGGAAACCGTCGCCCCGATAACCAGGAAAGCACGAGCACTGAAAACTGCCTAGGGTATTTGTACAGTGTGCAAAAATATCACAAGGGCGATATTTGCACTCGTTCTCATCTGAAAAGCATGTCAATAAGTATAAAGGCATAAGTACAGATCAAAAATGTCCTAACCAATCCACTTCATTACTATAATCTTCTCAAAGCACCGGTTAACAGCCGGTACTTCTGAAATGTTAACCATGTGGAAAGGTTACTCTTACCTGGAACTTGACAGTTACAACCTCCAAATCCGTCGTTACAATGACAGACGGAGTCAAGGCAAACGCCATTCTGACACTTGGTTCCATCTTCTTTTGTACAGTCATCTAAAATTCAAGCACATGCGTTACATAGTCATCTTTACAGAAGTACGTGTGTTAACCATGAACCAGCTGTTACACAAGAATTACACTTTCACGGATCTAGTCGATGAAATCAACAAGACATTGGCAAATATACTCTTGGCGAAAAGATGTGCCCATTTCTTATGACAGGGGTCACTGGTTTTTTTTTCTTTTTCAACTTAAGTCATCGCACCCAAAGAATATAAGTGGTACAGTACGTGCAAATTTAGACTGAGAAGTTTACAATATATATATACTGCAGAGTATAATGCGGATGTGTAGTCAAATAGGTGGATCCTAACGGTAAAGAGACTAACCGGAACCGTCTTGTAGTGGTTTAGTCGTAATTAGTGACTCCTGTGATAATTTTTATACGCTAATGGATATTGTTTTTGAATTATTTTTATAACTTACCAGTGCACTTGAGCCTGTCTCGTTGCTCATCCGTGCCCTGAAAACAGTCTGTATGTCCGTCGCAAAGTTTTGAAAGTTCCAGTAATTGTAAAACATCGGTTGACTCGTTGACCTGGCATCCGAAATAACCGTCCTCCAGATTCAGAAAAAAGACTTCTCTTCTTATTCCGAGTCCGATTCCATTGAGAGATTCGGCCTAGAAACGAACGAATGGTTTTTGTAAAATTTGGATCAGTCGGACGAGTTCGATTTATATACGAACATGAAAGAAATTCGAAAATGTCTTAAATTTTTTATAAAAACTTACTGGATACGAAGATAGTAGTATCCATACCACCAACGGCAAAAGATGTTTCATCTTTGCTGTAAGTGAAATACATAAAAATGATTAAGTGAAACTTTACACGTAAAGATCCATGATGAAATCCACCAGCCAAAAGTATGATTAACCATTAGTAGCAGGCATCGTAAGTTATTATTTTATTGTAATTTAATTATATTTATAATTATCAGCGTTCACTCTCATTTATTTAACATAAAAATTTGTTACTTTAATTTATAATTGAGGCACTGCATTGTTTAAAGTTAACAATCCTTGTTATCTGGTTCACAAGCACTTCGCTGTCTTTTACACTTAATCACTTGGATTATTTATTACATAAACAATACCATTTTTTAAATTATTTTTAAGTATAAATCTTCTAATGTTTAAAATTTCATTGTTGTTCTCGAGAATTACAATTTTTCTTTCATAAAGTCCCAGAGAGAAATATAGATCTCTGCCTACTCGCTTTGACCATTACGAATGTCGTTATCACAATATCAATGTATAATACTAATAAGAATAATTGTCTCTCCACAGAAATAATCGCATCACATTCCTCAATAACAGAGCAACATTGCCTTTGAGAATAAGGAGAGGAACGCGTATAGTATGCCGGTCGCAGCATTACTCAGCGTGAAGAATGACGAAGGTGGCGAAGAAGGTGTGTAGTCGTCAATGTTGGTAGTAGTGACGGTAGCGATGACTGTGTGCAAGGAAAATACGGTTGGAGAATCAGAGAGAGAGAGAGAGATAAGTGGAGAGAGAATAATAAAAGGAATAAAAAAATAAGAGCCGAAGAAGGGAAGTGCGTAATAAAGGAGGGCGTACGAGTACGATGCACCTGCGTCTCTCTTCCTTCTCCATCTCGTTCTTCGCCAGCCCAACCAATCAACTTTGTACATCACAAAGTCACAGCTGTGAACCGGCAACCGGCCACGAGGAGTCTTACGGCCCCTTGAACCATGCGTGACTTTTGCGCACGACGATACTCTCCTCCCTTCCTCCCACTGACAACTGCTTGATACCAGCGGCACCGGTTGAATTCCGTAAAACCACGAAATTGCTCAGTCAAGTCTGATTATATAGCGCGCGTCAAAACGAACTCATTGAATGTGCTATCTGGTGCAGCTGCAATTAGTACCGTCCCGGACGAATCTTTCTGGAATAATGAATCTCCATTGACTGTCGACGTTATTCCAAATGATGCAGAACTATTCAAGGTTAACCGTGGTAGCTCGTGACGGAATTCGTGCTAGACGTGGTCTTCTTTTTTATTTTCCTAGTAACTAACCGATAGGTTGCTTTCACTTGCGACAGAGACACGTCACGTATAACTACGCAAATATTACATATATGTATAGTATGCAAACAGTTAATAGAGATCGTTCATCTATAAGATTGTCTAAATAATTTTATGTACTAGACAGTATCTTCTTACGCACTCATCGAGTCTTACATTAACCAACCTATGAAGACTGTACTGTATATCACAAATGATAATTTAAAAAATCAATTTTATACTGAACAAAAAAATTCTAAAGTCCAATCCTGTTCCATATGTCTTGAAGGATCATTCAGTCGTAGGAGTTGCTCCGAATCCCTTATCTGAATTTGTATTATTTGCATGCAGATGTGATGAAGATCTGCACATGCGTCTTATCGTTTGCGTATACTCCTATATACAGGACTCTTGTAACCCAACTATTCGCCACGTGGGTGTGACACACATTTTTCTCTTGTAGAACACATGTGTTCAGACTCCACGCTCTCTCTTTAACTAGTCACGTGTGTGTATGAGTGAAGATATATATACAGATAAAAAGGTGTCTCAAGCGAAGGTAAATAATAGTGCCATATAATTCAAAGAGAAAGAGACGAGACGGTACGCGAGACGCTTTTCCAAGTGTCTGAGTGTCAGCTCGTAAGATCGTATAGAAATTGACAGCGCGAGGAATGCGCGGAATTCCAGTCGCAGAGCGAGAATAGTGGAATGCGAAAATGTCCGTGAACGAGATGAAAGAGGAGAATTCGTGGCTGTCTTCTTTATTTGGCGGTGAGCTGTGACACCGATAGAGTTTGCACACCGATCATTAGCATATCGATGTCACAATGTTGAGTCTGTCTCTTGCAGGCTCCTATAGCGACATCAGGTTGGGCGACTACGAGAGGCCAAGTAGTGACGTATGATGGTTGATTATTGAATGATGGAAAAGGAACGGCAAACGATAAGAGATGGTAAGAGATAATTCATGCAATGCCGTAAGAGGCTATTTTATTGTAGCTTAGAATTTGTACTGCATCCTTTTTTTTCCTTCTTTCTTTGCAGTTGCAGATGCCACGAAGTACGTCCTTTGCGTTTTAAACGACACGGATAACACGCATGAAAGACAATAGATTGTGAAAGAAGTTTGTGGAACAATATCATCGATGGATGACGAGAATTCGAATGAGTCGAAGAATCATTGTGCTTGAAAATGATGGATGATCATGGGAAAAATTTACAACGCTTCACTGATGGGTTTAATTTATAACGTAATAGCTTTGGCATGGAATTATTTCTGCGTGGCTTCATTTGATTAGTCATTCTTAAATCGACTGGATATTTGCGGAGATTTGATTGCAGGAAGTTATCAATTCTTAGCTAGCAAAAAAAAGTAATATCTGAAAACATCACCATTAGTTTCATAATGATTGGTTTATAGTATTATGGCCTTACGAATGTTATTTTTAATTTAATTTATTATCTCCCTCTAATCTTGACATTGTTTTAATCATTAAATTACTATTTTCATAATTTAAAAACATAGTAGACTCTATGCCAGGTCTCCTATGAAATTTTTTTTATTCAACGCGTTTAGTACACCCTGTATAAATTCTTACACGTAATTCCTATCCGTATCGAATACGCATTGATTGATTCGAATACCGACTAATCGACGTAGCAGTATAAAAAAATTGCCGAGTTCAATAATGAATCTAGACATCATTAAATGTCTATTTGCAAAAAGAGAATCTTATATAACTCAAATAGATATTAATCATTTGATCTCCAGGGTGTGAAAAAAATGTTAAAAATTATCAATAACATTCGTACCAGAAAAAGGATTTGAAATCGTTAATATGTCACCGATCGTTGTCAGGTTTTTTAAAAATTAATTTATACGTATAATTCAGGCCTTGCGGGTATCGATGCTTTTTTTGTTCTCTATCAATATCACCAGATCGTGACGAATTATTCTAAATCGACCCTGTCCCACGACACTGATCCTTTCAATTTGTATTTCGTGTTCATCTAGGACACGCGAATCAGCGTCGCCCACAGAATCATCATTTATGGAAGCTTGCAAGGCAACCTGGCATTTAATCAATGTCGTGAAAGTCTTTACCCAGACTAAACCCACCATAAGGCATACTTCAAGATCCGTCCTAGTAACATTAAAAAGTACGCCGGCAAACATTTCCTCAACAGATATACAAAAGAGTTAGAAATAAACCGTGAGAATCCATATTCCGTTAAACACGTGTTCTCAGTGAGCTACACTAATCTAGTTAACTGTGTCAACCGAAGTCAAAGAATTGTAACAAAACTTATTGGACTATTCAGAACAAAATTTTCATTAATCAAAACACAGGCCTTCCAATGTCTCTTGCAAAATATTTGCATGATTAGATCATGTATTATTTCGAATATCAAAGAAATATTTTAATCATAAAAACTTACTGTTACATAATTTAATCAAATTCCTCGTTAGAAATAAGAAAAAGTAAATTTTTATGAAAAAAAAAAAAAACAAAAAAAAACGTAGGCGTAAAGTACGTAGGAGGATTCTTCTATTACCTAAAGCACACACCTTAACATCTACTTGCGTGCAAACGCATAAATATTCATATGCATATTCATTAGCGGTCCAAATAAACGAGGCTTTCTCTTTAATCCACATAGTACCGTCTACCATTGCAAAATGCACAGCAGATCTCGAGTACCTAAGCGCCACACAAGCATCACAGGAATTCAATAGAATTACAACATTCCAGAAGGATGATTTGATTAGATAAACAAGATGTGAATCTACAATAAAAAAAATTGACATACCAACATAAATAATTGTTCACGAAGAAAATCAAGAAAAAGATAAGTTACCTCGAGTACCTGGAAATGCGCAAGAGAATTCGCGATCCGAATACATAATTCGTATAACGGTATCGCGGGCAGAGGAGCAGATGCAAAGAGAATAAAAAGTACCAGGCGAATAAGCGGTATAGAAAATGAGTCAAGTATTACATCACAAAGGAACAAAGTGCAAGCTGAGTTTAAAAAGACAGAAGTAATATAGAATGAACTCAGATCAATCTCAAAGCTTGTATAATAATATATGGGTAGGATAAATAGAAGTTAAAAAATTTATAAGAAAACCGTATAAGATATAACGTATAAATAAGCTGTAATTTCATGTGGGAAGGTTATTACCTTGAAGCATATATATGTATACAGGTGGTACCTTCGATGGTTTCTATAGACTATTAGTACACTAATGTTAGACTTGTAATTAGAGGTAGGATAGTTGCTCATACGATGCCGGTATCTTATCATACCAATATTTGCCAGAGTATAGGAGAATCCGCGTTCATTTTATAGTGTCTTCAAGATACTCCTTTGCTTGCTTCTTTCGACTGTAGAAACAAAGTTGAACGGGCACCACTAGAGCGGCGCCTTCTCTCTTACTAGTTCTCGTGTACCGGAGGGAGCTGGGTCAATATCCTCGGCGAAGTTCGCCTCACGTCAAACGCAACATTAATTATTTCACCATTGAAATTCTATCTGGTGGTGTTAGATTATGTATGCTATACGTATAGATATTAATAAGGTACCATCCTGGTTGATTTTGGGTAATTCACTTGACGTTTTGACAAATTATATCCTCTGTATATGGATTGAGGGTTACTTATCAATTAAATATTCTTTTATTTGGGTAGATATGGATAATTGTATGAGATGAGTGAAAGATGAAGTATACTAAGAGATTTAGAGAAGACTGAGTAAAGAATTTTGAAAATGTTTCAAATTCAGAATCCAAGGAGCAGTGACTGATGGAGTTAACAGAAAGGAACTATATGGAAAGGACTAATAAATGCAGGAAGATCATTCACGTCTATCCACCGCTATACCTGTATCTAAAGGTTAGTTATATTGTGATGCATCTATAATAAATTTGTATAAAATCTGTTTAATCTATATTCAGTTGATCTTGTCTGGGAGATGTAATATATATAATGCTTTTCAGGATTCTTGCCATGAAAATCATCATGACTATTCGTTCTGGATTCAATTAATTCTCAAGATGGACTTATATAGCTTGGAGATGATATTGGTAAAACCTCAGTCCTCAGGGAACTCTTTATATTAACATCTGAAGGCCACAGAACTTTTATTGGGTGGATACTAAAGTGAAGTTCAGCACGAAGAATTTCCCGGTTAAGGACGTGCATCGTGCCTGGTGAATCTGTATTCCAAAGGCGATCGGCTGCCCCAGCGTAGGACAGAGACAAGCTAAGAGAGAGGCAAGAGCACAGAGCAAGAGGCAACCTGAGGCAACATCCGGCATGAATCAACAAAGTAAAATAGCTAGCTGACTCGCGCGGGAAGCCTAACCCGACGCCTACTGGAAGAATAAGAGAACGGCGAGCGAAGCGAAACAGAATTCGTTTGGGAGTTAGCAGGAGTGAAAGTCCACGCCTGCTTGTCTACCTGAATGCGGCATTGGTTGTCTGCCTGATTATGCCTGATACCACCTAAAATACTCCTGAACCATCTTCACCAGCCTTTCCTGATACTGTTACAAAAAACAGCGTGGGCCACTAGATAAGTCTTAACTTTTCTAAGCGACCACCCACCATCTTTTCAATTGCTATATTTTATTCTCACAGTTCAGACTGGTAAGAAATTGTTTCAGTTATACAATTTTTTATTTTATATTATGAATTTAATTCTATATTCCACTGGTATGTCTCTTCATATTATTTTTATATTCAATAAGGTATAGAATAGAACCTTGCTGTCATTCTATCTAATCGTACCGGCAGATCTACACGTGGTTTCATTTGGCTGCCGCCTTCGACCATAACACAATCGTTCTACTTCTCCCACGACTGTTTGCCCAAGTGGCGTCTGTTCTACTCGAGAAAGTACAATAATATCGACCCAGTAAAACGATCACGATGCCAAAGATCAACGCAGTACCTTCCTCATAAGAATGCCAAACTGGTTAAAGGAAAGGAAAAGGAAAAATCATTTAAATTTCATTCGAGGTAAACGGAAGTTCTTGCTATCTATATCTATAAAGGAAGAGTGTCTTACGTCAGCTGAAGACGTAACATCAATTTTGCATTATATCTTACGAATTAATGCAAGACGGACAACCTTGGGTCGATGATTAACCATCCGGTATTTGTCAAAACGCCAGATTACCATTCTAGAAATGCTCAATGTTCGACGAATGGACAAAAAACACTGAACATCCCGTTAATCTACAATCATACGTACGTAGTAGTCGAGACGACGTGTTTGAGAATTCGTTGTAGTTTTTTTTAGGCGTAAAGAAGAAAAAAACAATTTCCTTTGATGCTCACTGTTCTTCTCATCTATTATGGCTAAAGTATCATAAACTGGCTCATAAGCGAAGTCATTATCGAACCTAACTCATCAAAGAGTTATAACGTTTTATATTTTAAGTTTCCTTTTGTCGACAAGCAGATTGCTCCTTATAGGCAAATAAAAAAGGATGACGATGATTTATTAATAAATTCTCTTATTAAACCTTGGTAAGTACGTACTTGCCTCCAAACAAGTATCCAATTGCAGCTGCAGTTGCAATATAGGTAATAGCTTCAGAAATATCGTGTGAATCGTTTCGAGGATGATTCTTAATTGCCTACAACATTCCCCCAGTTAATAATCATGGACTATGATCCTGTGGATAATACACTTGGATTCTTTGGATTCTTTATTGCTCTCACGAGTGAGGAGATGACCTCATGGAATTGTTACATCTAATTACAAAGGTGATGGTAATCGCTTTTAAATAAACCATATTCAATTATTAATATTAATTCAATAATATGACATAGAAATAACAACTTATCCTTTTGCAGCAATTGGACTTAAATTCTGAAGAAGTTGAATAGCCAGAATTACAAGAGATGAGAAACTGGGACTTTTTGATGAGTCAGACTACCTTCTGAATCTGCAGGCTCTTCGAGTGCGAAGAATAAAATAGAGATGGATATTTTTAAGAACGATTTCCTTAATAATATCAACTCAATTATTAATAGCTATACAAAACCGACCAAACCTACCTTCTTCAAACTTCAAACGAAATTGATCATTACAAATTCATATGGAATCCATGACTAGTACTTTGCTGTACTTATAAGTATACATATACACTGTATACAGGACACTCATACATGACAGATATACATGAAAGGAAAAGCAGTAGTGGTAATGGCGTATGCCGCTACATGAACACGTTAGCTGTTGCAAGCATTGAACTCTCCGTCGACCGGTCTCCACGTAGGAGTCTCCAGTTAAGGATCCGCTGAGCGACCAAGTCCGTCCAGTCAGGACACCTACGTAACTGTTAAAACCCGCAATTCTTCTACACGTCCAAAGCGTAATTAACGTTTGAGAAATATCCGAAGAATTTAGTCTGTATTTATTTACTATCTATAAGGTAGCATTGCGATTATTACTAGTGAATTCAGAAAACATTGCGCGCAGTGCTCAATCGTGTAAAACGGTAAATTACCTGTAATAGCACTTAAGTAATGCCTGACGTTTTCTATTGTTCGTTAGAATCGTTAGAACGTTAACTGAGCTTACAGTACGTTCTATGATGGATCTGAAGGATCATTATGCATCTTCGTTAAATCCTTGATCTTTGGATCCTGTGATATAATGAATTGTTTCGAAATTACATCATACAGTCTTATTTTGGTACAAATTACATGTATATTGTATTATTCATATATATATATATATAGTGATGATACCCTCATAGCTAGATACTTGTATCTGATTGATTTAAATAACAGGTTAGACTCAACTGATTTTGTAGAGAACAGGTTCATCGGTGTTTTAATAACTGCAATAAATATCTAGCCTTTATGTATGGAAATTTCCCAATTATAATAACAGTAATTTATTGGATACAAAGAATATTGTCAAATTTGCAAGAGGGAAAGAGAATTTCTCTTTTTTCGCGCTTTATGTACTGTAACATATGTGCTGATATGCGCAGTATGTACTGAGCCGTATAAGGAGCACTGCCTGACGGAATTGGCAAATCGAACTTTCTTTTTAGCTCCCTCGAGACTCGATACCAGCAGGACGTAAAAGTCTACAGTATAATATCTTAAAAATTAGGACAATGTGTACTGTGCTTTATTTGTCAAGAATTTGACGTAGTCACCAATAAACGAGCTGACCAGTTTAATCGTTAAAAGAAATATTTAAACTATATTTGGACCAGACAAAGTCCAGCCTCTTTACAGAGTCTAAAAACATCAATTTTGTTTTTCAGATTTTATCCTGAGAAGTTATTGTAAATGTAGTACTGCATGAGTGGAATGACAACGTTATGGACAGTGATGAAAATCTGAGTGACATTTCCTTTTAAAACTATGGCATCATCATCGTCAACCCACATGCATCTATGCAGTTACGTATTGCTATCTAGGTGAGCCTGAACCAATATAGTTATAACTATGCGTATCTGATCGTTGCACTTACAACTGCAATGACTCCCACAGAAATGTAACAATTAAAAATGTCTATGTTCAGTGGTGCGCAACTGGAAGATTGACGTAAATGGACAGCCTTAAGGTCATCCGTACGCATCGCATTCTAAAAAGGAAACGGAACCTATCTACAGTATGTCTTTGTCTGTGAATGCAACGAGAAGAAACTTGAAGAAGGCAGGGACGTGATATCTTTCCAACCCACGCGATATAGTGAACGCCTTCAGATACACCTCGGAAGAAATAGCTGCCGAGCAAGTTGCATCCAGAGGATCGTTGGAACGGAACAGGTCCTTTTGGATGCAGGGAGAAGAGACTGACCAAGAGGCAAAATAGCCTCTGGCTGATTAGCTTCGATCTTTACCACAAAGCAAGCTGCTCTGAGAGATCAGAGAAGAGTACCTACGAACTACTTTGATCAAGGTAATACAATATTATAAAGTTTCGAAAAACTTTTAGATTTCTGAGGCGATCGCTTGTAGGTTGAAAATGAGAGCCAGGAAATTCTTTAAAGCACGTTCAATGCTTTCCTTAAGGCGGACGAAAGGTTGTGGTCAAGGACGTTACACGATTGCAGACAAGAAGAATGACTTGGAATCGTGTTGGAAGAAAGGTAGAGAAAGAACAAAAATAAAAAATTATCAACATCAGGTTTAATAACGGTAGTATTTAAGATCGTTGCAATTGATCTAATAGGTACCGTGATTACCGGGATGGGTGACGTATAATTTACTCCCAGAAACAAAGAGTAACCTGAAAACAAGTGACCTCCTTGAGATCGGTCTTTGACTCGTAGAACGAGCTGGCGGCTACAAGGAGGAAGAAGAAAAGGAACAAGGTAAAATCGAAGAATAAAGAGAAGATAAACTCGACGAAGAGGACGGGCAATGGCGCCTACACGTTGGTCGCGGTAGAGGTCGGGCACCGAACCGCAAATAAAACGTTGGATACCGCGTGCCTCAAGAGGGAAGGAGAGAGTGAGGATGAGGTCCTGAAGAGAAGGTCCAGTACTCAACTGTAAGAGGAGAGTCCCGTAGTGAGAAGTCTTGAGAGTCCAGGATAGGTCGTTGCATTATGGACACCATTTGAGCACTGGAGAACGCCGTAGGATGCAAAAGATCTACTATAGTACGGTGGACAAGCATATACCTACAGGTACTAGATGGGTCACGGAATAGGAAGAGTCAAAAGAAGCTAAAAGTAAAGAGAAGAAGTGTGAGAGAGAACGAAGAGAGGAGTGAATCTAGAGAGTAAGGGAGTCAAAGAGTATAGGGGAGAGGGAACCAAGAGTGTTGGTCGAGGATGCCTATAATCGGCAATGGACGATCGCCGCGCCTGAGCACTTTCGCATTGCTTGCTGGACATACGATATATGTATATCTATATAGCGGTAGTATACACTATATATATTATATTCTATAGAGTATATACACCTCTATAGTAGACATACCGGTCTACTCGATATCAGCCTCTTAATCATTGTTCTATCTATGCTCTGGTCGATTGTCCTTTCCTCTCCGCCTTCTAATATCTTTGATATATTTTTTATTAGCTTTATGTAATGTATCAACTACCTGCAACTATTGTCTCATTCCATTTTTATAGTGAAAGATGCTGAGTAATTCTTATCGGTGACCTCAGTTCCTTTTAGTTTCAGATACTGTCAAGTACTGTACTGATCTCCTACGTTTTGTACTATAGTGAGATTCTGGCTATTTTATAATTCTCTGATCCTCATTGAATTTGATATGGAAATAACATCAGGATGCGAATTGGAATCTCTGAGTAATAGTACTGACCATAGCGGGCTTGTACTCTTAGGAATGTAACTGTGAAACCATTGAAAAATATTTCTGCGTGCCAAATGATCTCGTGATCTTCTACAACTCCTGATGAATGAACCAATTGCTTTTTTTGGCATTGCGGTGCTGGATAGTAACACTAAAGCTCACTCGGGTAGTGAAGTCGATGATCATCAATACCTGTGAATGACTAACAGGCTACTGACATCACATTCTTAAATGACAATAGTGATTCAAAACAATCCAATGCAGATGAATGCATCAAGTGCATCCTCCTGATATTCTTTAATGGTTCGTTAAAATTACTTTAACTGTTTTTATTATTATTATAATAGACAGAAGAGACTTATATTAGAAAGATACAAGAAAAATTGTGCAGCCTTGTCTCTCGCCGTGCAACCGATTCTCAGTAATACATCCGTGACGTAAACGATTATGGATCATGTTACAGCGTTTGCGTATCGACTATACAGTTACATGGATCCTGAAAAGATACTGCGAAACGGGATACGTTAACGAGACATGTTTGCGCCTCTACGTGTGGAATGTCAATTTTATTTTTGAGACATGAACTCGATGGTGACTCAAAATGAGCAAACGAATTTTCTCAATGATTCACGTGTTGTCCCTTGCCTATAATTATTAGCATGAGGTAACGAGCCTAGGAATATCTATTGATAATATCAACCGAAAACACGATGATTATACAGTACAAATGATAATGAAAGCAGCCATTAGGCACAAGGATAAAATTAGATGATTCCAAGGACTTGCGAAAGATTAAATCATCTTGTATCAAGTATCGAATTTTCTACCTGGTAAAAACACGTGTTACTGTACGAGAATCCCACACTTCATTCTATTACCATTGCTGCGCTGTGGATGGTTGTGACATCGCAACCTTGCACTAAGATTATCGTATATCAAATTAATGTGAAATTACTAACTTTTCAAAAGCACTTATCAGTCTAAAGAGAATCATCCAGAGGGAACTGTAATATGTGGAGATATTTGAGTTTTTATAACTGCTTCATAATTATATTTAAATACGAAACAATTAATTAGCGTGTATCTTCCGTAATGAAAGTCCTGGAGATTAAATGCTTTATTATTTATTACATACATTCATTCTAGTAGTCGCGCGTGTACCTAATTAACCGCTGAACCTATGCGTTTGCACTGATTTCCAGGATTATCATTACAGACAATCGTCAACGTGACGCTCGCGATGATCTCATACATATAAATATTTTTTCTTAAGCTTCATTCAGTAACGTATCGAACGTATACTATAGTAGCCAATCTGTAACCTTCTATGGATGAGATTAACTTTCGCGCGAAAGATCATGGACGCTCTTTAAAAACGTGATGCACGTCCTCTGACATTTTGCAATTAACAAATAACAGTTTTTGAGTGGTAAACGAATATCCTGTATGAAATCTGTCTTCGAAAAAAATATTTAATCTTAAATCCAAGCATTGCTTTACGAAAGTGATGCTTAGCATTTTTTTTGTAATCAATCGTCTGTAAGTGTTCAATCGAATTCATGACGCAATGACGATTGGATTGTTTCGCGTGCCGACGAATCGCTTTTAAAAATAGGTACTTGCGTTACCTCGATCAGGATCGTTGCATTGCAGTCCGCAATACGTATTCAAAGGATCTCTCCAGTCGGCCGGCCGAGTATCCTTGACAAAGTCGCTCAAACTTTTCACTCACTCGCGAACACTCACAAAACCCGTTTTCGAAGTCGTTCGTAGATTTTTTTTTACTTTTTAAAAATTAAAAAAAAATCATTTTAAAGAAAGAATGCACTTGCTAGTTTGAAAATCAAGGATTGATCAACACGTTATTAGAGACTAAGTGTTCCCGGGAGCACTGCACTGTTTTTATCTTATCACAAAGATTATGATCGCATCTCTCACTTAGTTTTAGGCTGTTTTTATTTTTGATTTTTATTATCTGCATAAAGCGTGAGTACGTTTGGTTAGTATTCTCGATCGGCTCCTAACATTTTCTAAAGAAGTATTTACTGTACTTTTATTTTATGTGTCTGGATAAGAATTAGGTTTCGTGGGACGACTATTATATACTTTGTTAAGAAAATATTCATATGCATTCTTTTATCTTACTTTCTAAAGACATTAAATTTCTATACTGGAATTGCAGCTGATCAATTATTATTATTCCAGTCGAACGAATTTTGTATTTGAGTTTGTTCTAAATTTTATAAGAAGAAATTCAAACTAGAATTTTAGTCACAAAAAAGATATACATCTCGAGATAGTTTTATCAGAAGAAAAAATGGTCTTGACTAAATATCAATACTGAAACCCACGAAATTCAAACAGATCTCAATTTTTCAGATGGACCTTTTTCAACCTAAAGAAATATTAGCGCGTCGTGAAACATTAGAGAAAAAGCCAAAGGATGATGTTCCCAAGAATGTCAAAAAGAGGATCCTTTGATGCTGGGAAGAACAAATATTGATCTTGGATCAGCCAAGAAAAAGAAATAATTCTCCAGACTCTGTTCCCATAAATTAAACATGTCTTAACCAACGTTTCCTCGGTTGAAGACCCGGCACGATTTACATTAGAACCAAAAATGACAAGGTAACAAGTTCAATATAATAAATGCATAGTACAATTAATAAATTCATCTGAATCCTAAAGGAAATCAAGAAGGAACATAAGGAAGGTACTGGAGCCGATCATAGAAATATTTCAAGAGTCAAGAATCAGTAATCGAGACTCAAGACTGAAGACTTACCCGTCCCCATGGCTGATCGCAGCCTCCTTCCACCTTAATCCTACTGTGTATCCAGCGGCCAATCCTGGCTTGATTCGGTTTCACTCACGAAAACGATCTCTTCGTCCAGACGGGAGACCGCGGACGAACTGGCACCCTGAGACAACTTTTGGAGAGACTTCGACGGGAGACAAGACGACGTCATTGCGACCCTGGTATCTCATTGGCTGAAAGTCCCTCTCTTCTGAACTCTCAGCCTTTTTCTCTCTTTCCAAGGCTTCCTGTCCTCCTCTAGCCTTTCCATTCCTATCTATCTCCATCCTACTCTCCCACTCCGGCTCTCCGTTTCTCCTCTATCCTTTCTCTCTTTCCTATCCAAACCTTACACTCTCTTTGTCCCACCTCACTCCAAGACACTACACCTCCTATAGTAGGTGTATGTAGCTGATACCATCCGCAAGAGACTAGACTGCGCTCTGGAGTCTAGAGTTGATTCGGTGAGCTCAATGCTTGGAAACAATATCAAATAAGAAAGAAAGTTTTTACTATACTAGATACTTTGCTCCAGCATGTATCAAAAAGATGGACCATGTATGATTTTTCTATAATAGATAGATAATTTTTATTAGATTCTTTCACACTTTTGTTCTGATCTATATTGTATGCTTGCAGCATTCACGCTACTGTATGGAACAAGGATGAAGATGCTACAGGAATCTTCTAAATGATTCTGTGGAAGATGGTACCGGTATCTTCGAGTACAGTGCAGCTAGAATATTGGAGAATCTTCGGCAAGCTGCAGACAGCCGAACGATCGGACGGGTCAGCAAGTTCATTTGGTATTCTTTTCGTGGATGCGTCATCCGCCAGACCAACTACGGAGGCGGATGGCTCCTTCTTTTAGTAATCATCGCCAACGATCGATACCAACGAGCCCAAGACGAATTTCGAAATGGCTATAGAATCTTTTGACATGAAATTCATTTGGAATAATTATTTACTCATCTGTAGGATGGTGACAGTCAAATTCTATACTATTAGAATTATGCATGGGTAATCAGCTTCCGTTCTGATTATTCTGTGTAGAAATAAGGCAGTTTAGTGACTGGTGGTGAGTTGAATTTTATAGAAATGAAAGAAAAGAAAGACAATGAGAGAAATAAAAAGAAAAATGATATATTTCCTACCTATAGTTATCATTTGTGCTAATAATTTCCAGACAGTTTCACAACGAACGTCACACTGGAAGTTCTTTTTCAATTTTTTTCTTTTCCTTCCTCCACTTATTTCTCTCATAATCTTCAGTGACTTCTTATTCTTCTTCTTCTCTTTATTATCCGGCTCAGCCAGCCACTACTGAATTCTTCCGCGTGCAAGAGTACACCGTAGGTCACTTCCTGCAGCAAGGAGTGGCGGGAAATATTTAAAAATAATATCCTGACCAGTATAACTGCTTAAATAATGTTTAAATACGTAAATTGACTTACATATTATGATATTACGCATATGCTGTAACTACAGTACAATTGTACAACTGAGCCAATCATTGATTATTATTCTTACGTATATTGATTATACTCAGCGATCAATATAATCAACGATTACGTATTCGTATCTTTACTTATCATATATTTATTGTAATTGTACAACACGTGCTGGTACAAAAGAACCGGATGAGAAGGCCGAGGTGGCTTATTGTACAGTAAACACATTATTCCCAGCAACGTATGAAAATCATTCGTTAACAGCAAATATACTTGTAACCGAAGAACAGATTCGTTTTGCGCACCATCTTTGGTACAGCACGTTAATGGAATGATGTACGGTGTAGTCGAATCATCGTTTCCTAGTAGGGTGTTACTGAAAAGAACTACAAGCGTAAATGACTTATTCACTAATTCCCATTGGCTGGATATGGAAATAAATAATTATATATCTTCATTATACATCATTCAATTGCTGATAAATATTTGCGCGTACAGGAATCATTTAGTAATAATGGTATATTTCTATCAGAGAGTAATTGCAGCTTCTGGTCAAGGCTTATGTCGCTGCATAAAATCTATGCGTACGCTTATGCAACGTCCTGCCTTTAAAATTAAATCGTAAATCTCGCTGTTGTGAACACGTGTTCACCGTACATTTTTTATTTACAGTATTTCACTTAATATCTATTTCCTCAATTACCTTTCTCTGTCTCAGTATTTTTTCATTTCAGTAACACGCTAAGCTTATTCTTTGTCAAGTTAATCGATGACCTTGATACATTGAATTTTCAACGTAAAATCCATAATTTTATGTATGACGTGTTTTGTAATAATGCGGGTATTCATTAATATATTTAAACTTTTCTAGGTGACATCTGACACCTGCCATTCGTTTCATTGATCGACTGAGACAATGAGAAATATTGAAACACCTTGTACATCTACAGTTGAATTCATCCTAAAAATAATTCAGGTGAGAAAAAAATGAAGTATTAATAAATTGACAAAGTGCTAATATGTCATGGTACAATCGATATAGAACAAAGTTACAGTGTCATTTTTTCTTTTAGGCAGCACCTTGTATGGCAGTTGGCAAGATCCGTGACACCTACGCTATTGGCACACAGGATCAAAACGGTTCCGCAAAGTGTCATTCTAATCGATCATGATTGGGCAGTCACTCATGGTACGATAATTGAAGAACAGACTGTAAATTTCATTTTCTACAAAGTTCTTAGAAACATTCAAGCTCGACTATCCTCGTGCGAACTGTTCAACCGTGGGGATTAACATTTTTTTATAACGTTGATTAAATTTTTAAAAAATCACTAAGGGATTGCGTGACGTTTCTACACCGAGGCAGAATATCAACTGTCTTTTGTATAATGGGTATAAAATGCCGTAGTGCATTAACAAAAACTGGTGTGTATTTTAAGGCGGGTATTTTACAAAGAAACGACAGTTAAAATATTTATTCAGAATTCTAATTGCATCCATAATTCCTGTAAAAAAATAACCGTTATCCTTCTTTATTTATTATTATTATTATACTGCGCTAATAACTAGACGACTAATAAGCACCTACGCTCTGTCTTCTCTCTTCCTTGACGATCTTCCCACTCTTTGGAAAGGAGTGTAGCCGTAAAATTGCCAACTGATCGTACTAACGATAGATAAAAACCTACACGTAGTCTACACATAAGCAGATATTTGATAAATTCCTGAACAAGTCAATAGTATGCCTCAGTGAATCAGCAGATTAAAAAATATCTTTTAATATGACTCAGAATATCTTAACTTTCGATTTTCTTGTACACACTGTTTATCGAATCATTGTTAAGAAAGGAAGACGATATTGTGCAGCTGTCGAGTAGTATGAATTTTCATAATATTTTCATAATTTTGAAAGTAGACAAAACTGTCAACTTTCTCCAGAAAAATGATCGTCTTACATTCTAGAAAGAGAGACGATATATTTTTTAAATAGAGCCTTGATATTTCACATCGCCAAGATTATGGTCTTCTACGTGGGCAGTCCTATACTCGAGCTGCCCACACGTTAAACGCCATCGCAATCTAAGCTGGTCCTTCAAATTTTTACAATCTTACGTTCCCAAACGCAAAGAATTTCCAAGAGGCATCCTGATAGCCGACGACGACCCTGACTTCATCCTGGTACAGTGGCGCCGCTTCTACACCTGCAGGAAAAATCCGGCAAACTATCGCACTTTTCAACATCCTCACAAACCCTCTGTATTATTTATAAACCTGATATGTCTTAGCATGCAAGATAAATCGGATAAACAATCATTTATAGATTATCAAGTTATATCTTATATCATTACAGTCATTGCTACACTCCAGAATCTTCATTCAACTCCTAATCTGAAATCAGCAGACACAGTAGTCAAAGCTAATCAACCTGATGACTTCATAATGATTTTTCTCTCTAACTACCAAAGGGATCTGAAGATGCAATTGGTCCTATTGATTACTAAGGTCAACTGGTGTAAGGATGATAGTCTGAGATGGGCTGGAACAGGAATGACCAGGATGACGTAAGCCACTATATGTATAACCATATATATATATATATTTCTATCCATGGAAGCACATCTACGTTCACGTACACCATGAAAAACCCTCTCACCTTTTGGTTCTCTTTACCAGTTGGCTCAGTAAACGACACAGCCTGCAACTCAATGATGATCAGCACTGCAAATATCAAGAGGAAATGAAAATTACCAGTGTCACCATTTTATTTGGATACTAATAGAGTGAAACTTATGGATAGAAAAGACATGGTTAGTCAGAAGAAAGTATATTAATGAGTTGACGGTATAAGGAGATGTCCATAATGAGCGACAAAATCATTTAGCTATCAAATAATTTTTAGTATTGAAATTGCGAAATGAGGATATTTCTCACCCACACATTCCATTTATCTTTATTATACAAATCGTTCGAAGAATATTCTCTAATCATTCAATGACTGTATTAACGTCATTTAACACGGATTCTGAAGATTGAGCTTGCAGTATTACTCATTCTAAAATGACTTATTGGATAATTACGCAATCTTGGTGAAACCAAATGAAGCTGTGCTACAAGTATGGATGTAGCAAGGCAAATGTACTTCTCCTTCTGCTACCGAGGTGTACCAATTCAACGAATTACCACGCTCTTGGTAATAGCATTAATAACAATGGCACAATCGAAATGTATGACCTTGTCTACCAGGGTGTGGGCCACGTATGCTTTCCTGTGCCATGAGAATTCATACACCATAACTGTACGAATGCTAACACCCATGCAAAAAGAAAAAGGTTTTCGATGCTACCTACAATGTTTTTACATCAGAATAATAAATTCTAAGCAATATCAAAGTACAGAATGTAAAACAACCATTGTAGAGTGAACGTAGTGCAGTCATGATGTCTGGAGAAAATCTGTATTGTAACAATCGATAAAAGTAATAACTATAAACGGCAATGAACTTCAGTAAAATAATTATTAAATTTCATGGCAAACCGGTATAATACCGTTATGGCTTCTGCGTAGGAAAATTTAAAAAATCTGCATTGCTCTCTTTACGATCTTCGCGTAACGCCGGATCCGTAAGCAGTACCGCAACGCTATTATAAAAATTGTCGTCGGGTCGTTATACCATACAACAGTCTTGAGAGACAAATCATATGTGAAAACTGGATAACAATGGCTGCTTGAAGGAAGTTTATGTGAAGATGCTGATGCAGATATACTAGAAAATCTTTAATGGAGTGACTTAGGAATATGAAAATGGATGGTGCTAAATGATATGGAATGATTGAAGAAATAAATGTGGGCATACATGGGAAGAATTGTTTGGCAAGATTCTTCAGGTGGAACGTGCGAGTATTCGTCTGCATTCCTGGTGAGCGAACGAGCCACGTAGACGTTGAGGAAAAAAAGAAAGAGTTTTTCAACAAAAATGTAGTTCTATAAATATGGTCGACGAATGCATACAACTTATGACGAAGAGTTCGGTATTGGCAACGATGAGCAAATCCTCCTGTGTAGGAACGGGATAAGAATCTTTATAATTAACGCTAAACTTTTTTTAGTATCCAAATGACTGTCCTTGGAAATCAGGAACTTGTTTAGAGGGGCGTGCAGAACTGAGAATCTATTAGGAACAATGGACCGTGTGAAAGTCTTGCCGTTATGTTATTTCTAATACCAGACTAGTGTGTCTGAGGAAGCTGATGAGGAAGGTTCCTGGATTTTGTACTTATTCGATAAGATTTTAATTAATGAGAATTTATGGCTAAGTTAACGAATAATGGTATGTAATCACGTAAGATTGCTCATGGTGTCTTACCATCCATGAACAATCCGGGTGGTGAAGATTCTGCGAGTGGTCTAGCATGAAATATATTCGTACCACCCGGTGTAGTCGTAAAATGTGAAATTTCTTCGAAAAGCAAAAAGATCAGAGGGGGAGTAAGAAAGATGGTCGATGAAGGAAGCGGCTACGTATGATTCGCGTGGGCCAGGATGCGTAGGTCGTCTGGCCTTCGAAGTCCTTCAGTGGAAAAGCAAAAACCGGGTTCGACAAGAGACCAAGCGAGCGTGGGCTTCCGGTGGGAGGACTGGAAACCAGACTTCACGCCATTATACATAACTGTAACCATTTCGAACGCGAGAGTGACCATGTGACTGACCCTGTCCAAATAGAAAAAAGAACATTGAAGAAAGTTGATGGTATAATTAGGCGATTCAATGAGTATTTTGCCTTTTACTTTTGATATTTATATGGGTTCTCTAAAATGGGGGTTTTGTAAGAAAACTTCATCAAACATTGATTTGAGAATTGCATTTTTTGATTTTATTCCTTGTTATAACAGAACAAAATTCTAGCACAAAATGTATATAGGTATAGAGGGTCGTAGCACAACTCTAGAAAGTAAACAGCACCACCATGAGTCATTCTTCAAGGACGAATTGTCGTATCGACGTGTATTTTATTGTCAACAAATCATAATCACACATTGCAAATATCGACAGGTGTAAAGATATACATGTATGATTACTTAAATTATTTTTCGTATAGCGGATCATGAAGGACATACCAGTGACATATTTTTGAAAACTGCAAGGACACAGTATAGAAATCAATTTCATGTTTGATATTTCATGAATTTCCTAATCCGTGGCTATACTTTTCTTCAATTTTCGTGCTTCCTTTCGCTTTTCCTTTTCCGTCTCGTCGTGGATTCTTCTCTTCTTCCTCAACAGCCAAATTTCCTTGGCTCTTTCTTCGCGACCCTTCATCATACTCTTGTACAGATTTCTATGCTTCTTCTTAATCATCTTCTCACGAAGTCGGTATTCTTGCTTTTCTCTTTTCTCCTTCTCCCAAGGATCTTCCTTTGTCACTTGACCCGCCTTGACTTTCATTTGTTTTTTCTGTAAATAGAAACAAGTCAGTAATAGGTATCGATAATCTGTTTAGCTCTAAATTATTACTTATTTTTAATTTTTAGTTTATTATTGTATTTTTTTTAGTATCAATCACATTACCTTTTCCAAGCGTTTCTGATCTTTCTCAGCGTTAACTTCATCGATTTGTTCAACTTCGTCCAGATCTTCTTCAGGGTCACTAATCTCGTCTACATCTTCGTCAGATTCTTTATTATCCTTATCCCCAGCAATGGATTGCTCTTCCTCAGACGCTTCCTCGGAATCGTTTTCCGCTGTAAATACAATTATAAGATTGTTTAGTACAGCCGTAATGAGTACAGTAATTACAGGTGGACTGTTAAGAAACTTGCCGTCTTTTAGCCTGTACTCGGAATCCATAAGGACACGCTCTTCTGGTGGAATGTAAGTTTGATCTCGTTGACTGTCCGTGAACGGAGACAAATGTGGCGGTAAAATGCAGCCCATAAGGTACTTTTCCACGGGTAACAATTCTCTGGCATTTACTGAGTCAAATACCCATTGTGGCTGGACATAGTATCTGCACGTGTAAAGTAAAAAAAAAAAAATAAGAATAGAAAAAGTTAAAGAAAATTCGCTAATTATTTAAATACATACCTCGAGATAAATTGCTTATCCATACTTGGTCTGTCTACGATATGATGAGTAATAGACTCATCATTCTCATCAAACGTAGCTCCTACAAAGAGCAATTTGTCCCAGGACACTTCACCGCCAAAGGAGCGTAGTGCAAAAACAAGAGGTTCTCTCGGAACTTCTCTGTTAATGAAGAATTTCAGACCCTTGAACAGGGTCTTTAATTTCTTTATTTTTGTCATTTCCAATTTTGCAGCTTCCAACTGAGATGGATCGGTTTCCTGAAGAGAAAGAGAATTAGAATTTGATTCTTATAGAAGAACAAGGTTACGCTATAATTTGATATTGCACAGTTACATTTGAGAAATTATCTATGTCCACTTCTTCCTCGAGACTTTCTGTAGTTGCATTTAAACTGGCCAATGGTGTATTCAGAGCACTGATTCTTTCGGATACATAAGCTTCTTCATCTACCAATGTTTTATCACTGGTGCCTATACAAATATTAGGATCCAAATTATTGACTGCCTATTAGATGAACGCAATAATATCGTTCAGTATATTTACCTGCATTAGTGAATTTTGGTGGATAATGCAAGTTGAGTGAATGATATAATCGGAAGTTGACAAAACCCAGCATAGTCACGTAAAATTCTACAAACGTCGACATGATACGGAAGTCAACTTCTAACTTTGACTGTGGTTCGAAACAAAAGTGATGGGAAACTATCCATGTGACAGTTTGCCCTCTTATATCAGCTTGATAATAATATCCTTTGATCGATACAAATATTTTACGAAGGGCTTTAGCAGCTATAACAGCATGTATAAACTCGACTGTTAATCTTCTACATAAAATAGTCTGATCCCTGGGTACATATTTCATAGATGGAAAAGTACTAAATAAAAAGCAGAGTGTAAGACAATCATCCAAGTCTCGCAACGCGTCAATAAATGTGGGATAACGTTCTTTCACAATGTGGTCAAGTTTTAATGTTGGATGATTCTGGAGATACCGCCTCAAGGCTCCAAAGTCACGTAAGGCTTTAGCCTTGCTTACTTTTTTACCAAAAATCTGGAATTCCACCAAACTCATATTACAATTTAATTCATAACTTATAGAATCTCTATTTGGTATTATACCATCAACGATAAGTTACAGCTACTACCTTGTACTCTCGCAACTTCCATATTATTGGTTCGTGCATCAAAAACTGTATGTCTTTTTTGTGATATAATGTTTTAATGCCAGTATGACCCTGCTGCGCACGTTTACGATTACGCGGTTCACGTGGATATATTCCTTTCAAGATACAAAGTTTACGAAACTGTTTCAGAGACAATTGTAACTTCTTCATCGCTGCTTTTCGGCTCATAAATTGGGCTCCCTCACCCGACTGGTACTGTAAGAGTAATTTGACACATAATGCATAATCCTTATCACATACTATTTTAAATTAAAATCCATATGATCATTAAAACTGCTCAAAATATAAGAATTGCTGCTGCTTAACCTAGCAACTTAACATCTCACTTTTAAAGCATATTGTAATAAATTAAAACATTAATATATAATATTCCGTACCTTCTTCTTCCCAATCACAACCATTTTTTATATATTTTGTCAATACTTTTATAAAGTCAATATTATTACAAGCTTTTAAGGCTTATAAATTACAAGCAGACACAATACGTACACGTGCCTGCATTGAAAGAACCACCGTATATATTACTACACTGTACTTACCGACAGAGGCTATACATCGACTGTCGTTAATAAAAGAACATGATACTAATTAAAAATGATCTCGTAGATGGTAACTAAATTAAATTCGAAACGCGGATCTATACATTATAAATACAAATTACTCAACAAAGAATTATCATTCAGCGTAACGCCAAGTATAATTAATGAGGCAGATAATTGATCTTAAATAAGTCACAGTTTATTATTAATATAACAGTTTTGATTGCGCACAGCACAACAATATGTGATTGCAATTCCCTGGATCATCAAGAGTTCATTTAATCCTCCTGCTCCGAATCTGATTGACTACCATCGCTCTCGTCCTCCAGTTCTGGCATAGGAAACCGCAGAAGAGCTGCTACCCCAGTGAGTTGATCCAATTCTAAAAAAAGTATAGTCATTATTCACTAATATTAGCATTCGCTGTCCATTGAAGAATATTTCACTTACGTTCCCCTGATACGTGCATACTCGAGAATATCTTAACTTCACCACCCGAGTCCCTGACACCTTCCACTAGGCTAACGTATTCCTTGCGCAAAGCAACGTCTTGACATCTTTAATAATTATTATAAAAAATCATTAAACATTCTCTGCCTTAGAAACAGTAATATTTATTTAAATATTTTCAAAAGCTTCTTACCGAAACAGTTTGTCTGATATGAGTAAAGTTTCTACAGCTTGTGCTTCGTTAGCTTTTTCCACATGTCTCTTGCCATAGAAAGCTCTGGCGGGATCAGATTGTAACATAGCATAAAAAGCCTCCAAAGCTCTGACCTCACCAGCTGCTTTAGTATCTGATATCCGTGACACAACCACTGGATCCGCAAAAACTTCTGTAAACAAAATTAGTTAATCCAGGATATTTGCTTTTGTGTTGTAAAAAAACCACTATTGTACCTCTTAACGAATGTTTAAAGCCTGAGCTTGCGTGCACCAGCATAAATTTACTTCTATTTTCTAGAATAATTTTGTTATCGGACTGTACAGCTTGCTGAATCATGTACGTCATAAATTGATCCTTAACGAAGCCAGGGCTTGCTATGAGGACACATTTAACCACATCGAAATTTATGTGGCGTAATATACCTTGCATGAGACTTTCATAGAATCGGCTCAAACCCTGAAATTTTATGAAACATGTTCATTAGTTTGTCTAATAAGCTTGATAAATTATTTATTATTGCTACAAACCTTTTCATGCTGAGAAACGTTACCTTTCCTCTTTCGAGGAATAATCTGATCTATTTTAGCACGTACTATTGTCATATTCGAAGTTATTAAACATATATGTGCTATTCCTTCCTGCATCACTACCGCAGCTACGTCGGCACTCTGTAAATATGAAAAGATAAATAATGTTTTCTAGGAATATTGCTGAGTTTACTTAGAATACTAACCTGAGAAACGTCACAAGCCATATCAACGCGTTCCAAAGCTATAGTATCCCATTTAGGTTTCACAAGAATAAATTTACGATTTTGTTCGACATCCAATGTGTGATAGGCCCCCATCTGTATGAAAATATATATAGGCTTATAGAGTCACCGCTATAATGTTTTGAAAAATATAAAGATAGTAATACTAGAATATGCATATACCTTAACATATTTATTTTCCTCTATATTTCTTCCTTTAAGTCTTAGTACACAGGCTTGAGTGTCAAAGTCAATATTTTCTACAGAAATTGTAAGGGTAGTTCTCACTCTGTAGCTGTTAGAACTTCCTGTTGAAGATTCAGTTTGCACTTTCCTGCAAGATTTAAAGAATTTTTGCATAATTTACATGAGCTACGAAATAGTAAAAAGATGATGAAATACTTTTTTCCTTACCTAATAGTAGAACAGCTAACACAATCTCCTTCGCTAATAAGATTATAGGCATGCCACATATCCTCAGGATTTTCAGGGATAAGAGAAACATTCCTGCCAATGACAAAGGTGTTTGTAAATGATAATACTGTTTTCTTCTATAATAGTCTCATTATACAAAATTCCAATATAAAATCATTATCTCTAGTTTGAAAATTGTTTAACTATTATACTCACCCTGCCCCATCCTTATCGACATTTTTTGAAACTAACTTCATTTTGAATTATATAGACGCTGCAACCTAGGAAAGAAATAAAAAACTTTTCTCAGTATCAATATTCCATAACGCTTGCTCCTAATTTCTAAGTAATAAAATTACAAGATCTCCTAAGATTTGTCATTATAACAATTTAATAGTCCCAATGAATTAGACTGTAAGGCATAAAGCATATAAATATTTATCTCATGAGCTCATCTTCTTGCCTAAATATAACAACAAAACCCTTATAAAGCCATAAAGTCATATTCAATTCTTTATAATAAAATAAGTTATACATCATAACGATTATAAACTAATATTAGGTACCAGAAACGCATGCTGGTATAGGTTAGCTTACCGCAAAGAGGAAGAAATAATATTTACAAACACAATTACCTCACGATTTATTGTAAGGATCAATGTTTCTACAGATAATCCACTTCATTCTTCATATACAACAGATATAAATTAAAGTATATTCTAGCATATGTCGACTGTAAAACGTCATCTTTTCGTTCTACAAGCACAAATCTGTTGCTCTTTCTTTAATTCTCATGTTTGGCACCGAATTCATACTGGATTATTCTTGACTTCTTTATCCTATTAGTATCAGTTCTATGCAGCTCTGTGTAGCTGTCCTCTTTACAACAGCACCAGAGTGCGCTGTAAGCGACTTCGCAAGAATTCCACCAGCACCAAAATATACACCCTCCTGGTATTATTACAATCAGTATCTGATATAGATCTTTAAACATTTATAATGGCAAGCACAGGATGGAGGGTAAGGATATTATATTACAAAATTTATATATCCTCTCCATAGTGACAAAAAATGGAAATGATATATTTGACAAGGTAAAGAATAAAGAAGTGAGTTATTGGTTAGGAGGATCATCTTTTGTTTAGGTTGTCCAAGCTCATGTGCCTCTGATAAGATTTCGCAAAGGTGGTATTAACAAAGGTGAGCTGTTAGTATATAATAATTTAAAAATAACAGAATATTCTTATAAAAATTTGATGGTTTTTGGTTAGTTTCTGCAGGAGTAATAGCTGCGCCATCTGGATCAGTGTCGTCAACAGCTCAAAGATCTCAGGGTGCAACTGGGCCCAATGTTATTTCTCTGCCAACAATTGATGATTTCCAATTGCCTTTGCGTTTCAAAAGAAGAGCCATAGATCAGAAGGAAATTGATTTTATCAATGTAAGATCATACAATATTCTCATACGTGACATACAGTATTTCTAATGATTAACTTCACTTTACAGCGTGGTGGTCCTGAATAACTTGACTAATGTTTCATAAAGAAAACTTAGCTCATCGCTAAATTATACGAAATTGCATTACTCATCGACTCATCTATTCGATAATGTACTCTGCAAACTGTAAATAAATAGTTAACGAAGAATAAAATGAATCTGACATACTTTTTACTGAACTATCAAACAAGGTTACTCTGTAAGTTTATTTGACATTGCTAAGGCTGCTATTTTTGGACTAGCTTTCAAGCTCACTGACGTAGACCTAGATCAGAGTTTGGATTGAATGAAGCTTTAAAAATTACACAGCATAGATTGGAGCTATATATATTGCTCCTAAGAAATTATTGATATAAAAATTAAAGTATTGTATATCTATACAGAAACCTTATACTAACAAAGAGTATCTTTAGATATAAATTCATTTAATGTATACCATCAATTATTATGACAGTCACATGAATGGGGGCGTTTAAAAAAATCGTATTAGAATTTGACAAGTCTAAACAACTAAAATCTTAAGCCAGCGGCCACAGACCTCCACTAAATTATTATTGGAGCAATGTTTTGAAATGCGCAAACGTAGTCGATAGACAGATTATCGTTACGGTCCTGAGGGTTGCTAGAAATAGCATAAGACAGTGTGCTGCTGGCCGCTGTTGGCCTTCCGTCGAGAGGCGTAATAAAAAAAAGATCGGCCCGCGAATCGAGGCGAAGCCTCGATCCATCTTGAAAGTGCGAGGAAGAAATCGAAAAAATTCGACAAGAAGCGAACGACTAGACGACCGAGGATCTTTAAAGAAAATCTAAAAATGGCTGAGACTGCAGATTTTGGACCACGGAAGACAATTCTTATTCTGGCAATAGTGGCTGGATGTTTCGCAGTGTTATGGCCAAAAATTTTCCACCCCATGCTAACTGCCTCCGTCAACCCTCCTCCTACGACTTCGGACAGCTCTTCTGGTAATGTACAAGATATGAAATTCTCATATTTTCCTTGAATTTTCTGCGTCCTGTTTTTAAGAATATTGGAGCAGAGGAAATTAATAAAATGTCCTTCGACTGCTCTTAATTGCCATCGCGCATTCCAAGACGTTTGACAATCATAATAATTTCGCTGGTGTTCTTATTTTTATTTAGTAAAATCATTTTTAGTTTAATAAAATATATTTTCATAGTACATTTTTATTGTTTTTTTAAATTAATGCACCTTGGTTTTTTAATATCTTTTCGCGGCCTCCAGAATGTATCACATAATTTTTTCCGTTTATATTTTACATTTATCATGATTTCATTAGCGTGCTGCGATGTCATATTCGAGAGCGACGTAACTACGGTGGATATAATGCAGGAAATGTGCCAGAATATCCTGCGACATCACCAGGTTGATCCGAGAGTACGAGACGCCTTGAAAACTAGCAAGTTGACTCCGCAAAGTGCAAGTTTATGTCGGGAGGAAGTTCTAGCTCGCTGTGGCATAGACTTGTCATCCTTCCTGGCTGAGAGAGAAAGACTGGGAAAAACATACAAGCAGGTCCTTGAAGAAATCAGGTCCTTCAACAGTTCCCTGTGTCTCAAAATGAATTTTGGAGTTCCTCTTTCTCAACTCGGCACACCTCACCTTATTCGATATCATATTCTTATGCCACACAGTAAGCCTCTTACATTTGTCAAAGAATAACCAGGATTGTCAATTGCTCCTATGGCTGAAGGAACTGCTGACTAATGACTGACATTCTGACTATTTCATTTTGATAAAATTAACGTATTCAATTAATTGTTGGAATTGTGTTACTAACAATACTTTCTGTCTCACTTACAACAATGACAGAGAATTATAGATGAATTTATATCCTCTTTAAATTAATGAGGAATATGTTACATGTTAATTTTTCTGAATTGCTCTGTACGGAAGCTTAAAATGATACTGATTTGATCAGGTCATAGGATATATATGGAATGCAGGCCTGCTGTCCATTCTACTTTGGCACTGAGCCAAATAAGCAACCATAATGTCTGGCACAGAAGCTTTGGCCCACTGTCACACTTCAAAATACATTGGCGTCATACCCGGCTTTTTCACGTCACCCTGAACTCATGACAAACGTTTTTTTTTATCTCCATACGATCCACAAAAATCAGAAGTAAACTCTTGAACGATGCCAAATCACGTTGTTATATCATGATGTGTGAATCAAACAAATAATTCTGTAACAAAAACTGATCTCATCCATTCAGACTGAATGACTTAATAATCCCATGGTCAATTGAGAACATTAACTTTTCTTAGGTACCATAAAACAAGAACGTAGAACTCCACCCCATGCAGGGGGCCTGCATCCTGCTCTAAGAGAACGTGGTCGAGCTATTCCAACATCTCACATTGTCCCCAAAGTAGAAGAGCGTTCAGAGCATGTGGCAGTACCAAAAATGAGGCCACCAATGGGTGGTGCTGCACATGTAGTATCAACACCAAAAGGGAACGGTACTATGGGCATCATAATGCCACTCTACACCTTGGGAATCGTCCTCTTCTTCTTATACACTATAGTCAAGGTACAATGACCTCATAACCCTGTATGACATCAAAACCCCAGTAGCTAATGCAATCATGATCTCATTTGACAGGTGTTAAAAAAAAATACAGACAATGAAATAATCAGTGAATATCCAGGAGCTGCTGCTGAGAAAGAATTCAGAAAGATGGTCTTTAGCCCTGAAGCCCTGGCCAGTGCAATGACAGGAACATTACATTGCCGTAAGGAGAGATCTGCCTCACCAGCTAGACCGGCTCCTACTATAGAGGAGCTCAAGGATCGTAAGTTGATTTAAAATAAACGTATAATGATTCAAAACTGAAAGAGTTCCCATTGATCTAATCTCAAGGTCAGAGTTTAGTCAAAGTCAATTAATATCATCCGGAGTGCAAAAAAAGGATAATTCCATGCTTCGCTGTGGCATTTCCAGAATTACAATCGTACTCGTATTCTTTGTTCATTACGTACTTCCGGTTGTGAACCGATTTCATAATGTTGTACATGCTGGGACACTAGAAGCTGCAGGGGACATAGAGATAGATCAGCTGCGGAGACGATTGGTCGAGACGGAGGCAGCAATGGAACGTATCGTCGTTCAGATGGGCAACTTGTCGCGTTCTGTAATGCATACTCCTAGTCCGGAACCGGAGCTCAAGGTTTTATTAAAAGCAACTATTTGTCCAGAGAATAAATTCGATGAGACGATACATATTTCAGTTTTTCCATTAGTCGTTAGAGAAATTTGCACGTTGCTATGCTCTGATTGCGTTTTAATGCGGCTTTTTACACCCAAAAAATCCTGAGGAAAGCGTATAAATCTGTACGGCACGAGCTCCGAATCGTCTTTTATTTGTGAAGTCTCCTCTTATATGGGACTGTCTGTTATCTGTTCCACTATTAGATCAATAGAATTCACGCTGTATAATTATACGTTTTGAGTAGTAGATGGGGCTCCAAAGTCCAATGGTCTGGCAGGGTCCGGCCCTAGCACTAAGGTACTTTCCTCGCTCCAACAATATTTTTAACAAATGTAACAGCTCGGTTTTTTTCCTTATCGTCATATCGTCGTATTCATTTATTTATCAGGGTTATTCTCGACCAGGAATAACTTCTTGAATTTTACTTCAGTGCTTGATTGCGAATACCTAGGAGTAAAAAAAAGAAACTCGTGGTCGAGAGTATCCATAATAGGCGTAAGCCCTGTAACCCATAGAAGTGCGACCATATTTACTTTCTATAGCTTCATGATTTACAAACGCCTAATATAGTTTCTGCAATGCATGACAGATAGATATTCACGTTTAATTTCCTTGTCAATAAAATCAAAGCTCTAACGAGAGAACATGCACTGCAACGAAATTAAGTGACTCCTTGTATATTTATTTATTGTATTTACCCTTGTTTTGTCTTGAGTGGTGTAGTATGTTATCCAAGAAATCATTGATACAGTTCTTTGTACGATTTACAGGATGATGCAGAGGCACCTAGTAAGGAGGATTATGAAGTGGAAGCTGTGGAGATGGAAGAAGAAGCATCGCCAACTGTCAAAATAATGGGAATGGAAATGACAGCCAGCTGTGAAGGTGGACAAAGATGTAGCAGACCAAGTACTCCGGTTATACCTTCGCACAGGTAGATTTTTGAAACGATGATTGGATTTTTAAAAAGTAGAGTACAGAACACGTGTGTTCTTTTTGATTTTAGCCATGTGGAACGTGAGAAAACTCCACCGAAACCGATTTATCTTGAGGGTGCTTTACCATCACAGTGTGAACTTCTGGTCACGGATTCTGAGACCCAGGAAGAGAAGGCTGAAGAGGATGCTGAAGCTCCGGTAGTTCTCTCAGGCAAAATGACTCTCTCCCTCATCAGTCTCGACCAGATCGCAGCTGTAAGAAAATATTAGATTACCAACAGAACTCGAATGAAACTACGGAGCCTTGTTTTATTTGGTGATTCTTTCATTCATTTCATTGCTTGGCTAATACACTTATTGATTGACAGGCTGGGTTATCGATTAACCATTCTATATAATGAGTGTAGTAGTTATAATGGATATTGAAAAAATAACATATTTGAGACAGTTAAACGACTGCTCCGCCTGTCAGAAGAATTCTCGACGGACTAATGAAATTATGTTATTATAGTATACTTTTTCTAAATCGGTAATATTACTATTTTTTGTTGCTACGTTTATGTATCTGTTATGCAAGTCTTTAGCTTCTTTACTAATCTTGATTAGCTTACGTGCTGTAGCTGACAATGAGCTAGATTTTTAAAGTATAGCATTATACATACTATATATTTAGTTATAAAGTTGCTTTGTTTATTTTACTTTTACAGTTAATTTAACTTCATTTATTATGTTTAAGACTTTGTTCTAACACAACTGATATTGTGTTTTATACTATTAGTATATGACTCAGAGAATTACCTAAATATCGAATAAATATTCTATAATTAGGATTCTGAAGAAAACGAAGTAGATGAAAACCCAAGACAGGTTGAGCTTCGGGGTAACGTAAATAGCAACGAGGAAATTGAATCAGAAGAAGAAGAAGAGGATGAGGAGGAGGAGGAGGAGGAGGAGGAGGAGGAGGAGGAGGAGGAGGAGGAGGAGGAGGAGGAGGAGGAGGAGGAGGAGGAGGAGGAGGAGGAGGAGGAGGAGGAGGAGGAGGAGGAGGAGGAGGAGGAGGAGGAGGAGGAGGAGGAGGAGGAGGAGGAGGAGGAGGAGGAGGAGGAGGAGGAGGAGGAGGAGGAGGAGGAGGAGGAGGAGGAGGAGGAGGAGGAGGAGGAGGAGGAGGAGGAGGAGGAGGAGGAGGAGGAGGAGGAGGAGGAGGAGGAGGAGGAGGAGGAGGAGGAGGAGGAGGAGGAGGAGGAGGAGGAGGAGGAGGAGGAGGAGGAGGAGGAGGAGGAGGAGGAGGAGGAGGAGGAGGAGGAGGAGGAGGAGGAGGAGGAGGAGGAGGAGGAGGAGGAGGAGGAGGAGGAGGAGGAGGAGGAGGAGGAGGAGGAGGAGGAGGAGGAGGAGGAGGAGGAGGAGGAGGAGGAGGAGGAGGAGGAGGAGGAGGAGGAGGAGGAGGAGGAGGAGGAGGAGGAGGAGGAGGAGGAGGAGGAGGAGGAGGAGGAGGAGGAGGAGGAGGAGGAGGAGGAGGAGGAGGAGGAGGAGGAGGAGGAGGAGGAGGAGGAGGAGGAGGAGGAGGAGGAGGAGGAGGAGGAGGAGGAGGAGGAGGAGGAGGAAGATGAGGAAGTGGAGGTAGAGGAGAAAATAGAAGAGAAACCGCAGAAACTAGTGGAAGATCAAAATATAAACGGACTAATGGTAAGTAAAAATGATGAAAGTGAAGAAGAAGAAGAGGAAGAAATAGAAGAAGTAGAGGAGGAGGAGGAGGAGGAGGAAATAGAAGAGGAAGAAGTGGAGGATGAAGAAGTAGAAGATGAAGAGGAGGAGGAGGAGGAGGAGGAAGAAATAAAGCCAATAGAACAGAAAGTATACAATACTATATCAGTTCAAGATAAAAAGAATATAAAGTTGCTTAAAGAGAATGAAAGAGAAGAGGAAGAAGAGGAGGAGGATGAAGAAGAAGAAGAAGAAGATTAAACAAAAACAAAATAAAGTATGTATATTGAAACAAAATTTTCAAGCTGTAAAATTATAGGATACAAAAAATATCTGTAACACCTTAAGCTCTACAATAACTGTGAGTCCATAGAAGTGTCAGTAATAATTTTTTATAAGGCAGCAGACATATATATTTATCATATCATTTCATTTCTCATTAAAAAATGAAGCAAATATGTAAATCACATTGACTCTGGGAAACCAGTAGTTAGGGAAAGTATTCTGAAAATCCTTAATTGCAATGCATTTTTTTCGAATACTATTACCAGTATGTATATTGGTGGCTTAAAATACCGTTTATGATATTGTAATCATCCTATAGAAAAATTGTTACATCACATTGATCACCATCATCTGTAATCTTTATTCAGTATTCTAAAAAATATACTGAAATAGCGTTATTTGAATTCTTAATCAGTTGAAATAAAATATTTCATAAATAAACACAATAGTTTATCTATATTATATTTATTTATTGACCTACTGTATCTGTGTGGATAAAAGATTTTATATTTTATATGAAATTACAAAGGCAATTCTTCTATAATTATTGGTAATTGGTGTTAGCTGTGCGTTTTGACGAAGTCAAAGACCCTTTCCTACTATTTGATTAAACGCATCCATTTCACCGCGGTTCAGAGGCTGTAACATTAATCCTGGAACAGGAGGATTGTGTTCAAGATCTCGTAATTCATTCACTTTGATCTTGAGATCGCTCCTGATTTTATTAATCCCAATATCGCATTCCTTCAGGTCTGTAAAAAAAAATTTAATTAACTTTCAAAAAGCGGTAAATTGATTTTTTTACAAATCTAAGTGATGAAACCTCTGGTTAGTAAATCCTCAGCAGTTTTCTTAGGAAACTTTATTAGTAATGATCCAACAGCCATCCAGGTTTTTTCATTTTTATCTTTTTGTACAGCACGAAGCCCAACTCTGTTTTCATTTCTTCTTCTGTCCAAGGCGATGACTTCTTGGCGGTCTGTTAAAATCTCTCCAGCTTTAGCCTCGATGCACTCAAGAAACTCGAGCATTTTCTTCTGCTGATCCATCCTCTATGACAAAAATAGTATTCTCTATTTTTTAATGGAAAAATTACTGACACACTTGGTACCTCCTTCGTTGTGGCTTTTTGAGATTAATGTGACAATCTTAAATTCTCTAGTCTTTATTCACACGTTGTAAACTATTCCTCTTAGGATAGTGCTACACGAAGTGCTCGCTCTTTTTTGGCTTCTCTGTTCAGTAATTTCTCTCGGTCACGTTTTTTCAAAATTTTTGGACGTGGTGTTTTCATGTAATTTACAGCACTACAATCGCCTGCTTTAAAATGGGTGATCTTGGGTTTGCTGTCTCCGGGCAGTCCAATTCCTTTG
The DNA here is from genome assembly GCF_000341935.2 of Cephus cinctus. Taxonomy (NCBI): domain Eukaryota; kingdom Metazoa; phylum Arthropoda; class Insecta; order Hymenoptera; family Cephidae; genus Cephus; species Cephus cinctus. The sequence goes on along the minus strand of NW_014333620.1, from coordinate 54,475 downwards.
CGATCCTTTTTTAAAACAGTCTTTACTGGATACTTGGCACCTTCTCCAGAAGGTCCAAGCCCTGAATCCTCGTCCCATCCAGAATCTAACAGCATCTGATAACCCTTATTCAATTTTGATATTCCATATACGGCACCAGGCAACTTGGGTTTTGTATTAAAAATATGAAGTGTCGAAGATTCATGTTGTTTTATAGAACTTTCTTTAAAGGTTGCTTTACATACTGTGCAATAAAATTCATCCATTTTATCAATAATCCCTTCTTCACCCAACTCGTGTTTTGCCATACAACTTTCCAAATCAGTCATGACTTTCATTGGTACTGACCAATTTTCTTCTTGATAGTTCTTCTTTCTCAGTAATGCAACAATATTTAAATAGTTTTTTTTTAGTGCTAGTTGAGCAGCTGTTAATCCTGATTTTTCTCTTGCTTTTCTATTTGCTCCTAATTTTAAAAGCAATTTTATAATTTCCAAATGACCACAATAAGCTGCACACATTAACGGAGTCCATCCAAAGTCATCAGAGATATTAACATTTTCAGTATTCAAGTGCTTCTTCAGAAACTGTACGTCTTGCTGCTCCACAGCTTTGAGTATCGAGTTTGCTGTTACTTTAATATTGCTATTTGATTGTTGATTAGATTTAATTGTAGGTTTCACCACCTTTTTATTATAATTTATTATCTTTCCTGGCTCAACTGCGCTCTCTTTACTAATTATCTCTTCATAAGCAGTCTTAGCTTCCTCGCCTGTGAAGTTTAACTCTGATCGAAAACTCTCGAAAGGTGCTTGTGGAGCACCACAGGATTCCTTGACAAATCTTTTCCAAGGAAGATCTATACTGGTCAGAGAAGCCCAATTTCGATATAATGACATGTTTTAATAAACAAACGTTGTCTCCTTGTTATACAAAACTCTTCTTGGTTATCTCACTCTCAATTTCATATTGTTTAATGAAGATCAATGTTCTACTTTTTACATATCAGTAGGGAATAAAATACATATAAATATGAATTTGTTACGTACAACAAGATTCACGTATAAAAGGAAACGCCGACGAAAACTTGTAGGTATTCAATTGTATATCTTATTTGTAAAATAACCACTAAAATCTCAGCTTATTACTCTGCAGAATCTATCGACATGAAACCATCTTACGGCAAATTAGGAAAAACACCTACCAGTCATCTCTGGTAGCAGACTTGAGAGCGATGGTTATATTGATATTGAAAAATACTCAAAATTGCACCTCTAGGATGCTATATCTCGGAAACGGCTGAGAATGTAGGTTTTTCTTGAAATTTTCAATATTTTTAATTCAGAAATTATAATGGTCCAAATTAAATTAAATGAATTTGCATTAGTTCGAATTTTCGCCGATAAGGGGGCAGAGATGGCCCCATTTTTCTAGAGTCTCTCTAGTAGAGGGACTCTACATTTTTCATTATCTCTGTTATCATGTTCAGGAGGTGCCCTTATCGACGAAAATTTGAATGAATGAAAATTCATTCAATTTGATTTTGACTATTATAATTTCTGAATTAAAAACGATAAAAATTTAAGAAAGATCAGCATTAACAATAGAAATATATTAAACCTAACATTAGAGATATATTAAATTTATCACTGAAATGTAATATATGTATGTACATGTATGTTAACTTGCGCCATCACTTTGGAGTTTCTTTCTTTCCCAAAAGACATTTTAACAATACACTTACTAGAAAAAAAGTGAGGGAGACATAGGAAGGAATAACAGACTCGAAAATAAAGTAAAAACATTTTATGGCAACCGGCTCATCGGCTCATTGGCAATCTCCCTACATGCTTGCTACTCGTCTCTGCTACCAAAATCCGGAGACCTAGCCAAACTTAATGAATGTGAATTGTTCGTGTTTCTTCGGGTTTCTTCGTGCAATTGAAGAGCAACTGAACCGAACCAACATTACACGAGTGATGATAACTCGTGTACACTCGTGTACGGCAAAAGTTGGTTTTCGTGCTTTAAAAAGTCTATCCTTTCGTCATTTACAAAGACATGCGTCTGAATAATCACTCAAAAATAGCTATTGGATGGTAGGTGCGTATAAATATTACGAAAAGATATAAAGTTAATTAAATTCATGACTGAACGCAAAGCCGAACATGATACTCCATTCTCTAGTTCACCGAATAATTTGATATGTCCGATACTATGAAAAGTCATAGATTTTCATTGTCCAATATTTACATATAATAATTACGAGCATTTAGTAAGATTGTATTGAGCTTGATATATTTCTTTGAAATTGTGCTAATTAAAATTGTTTTTTTTGTAGGTTAGTAGTAATATCCACTGGCTTATATGGGTTTGTCTTATCCAAGCAGCGTGTTGAAGTTCATCGTTATGAGAGTATGAAAGCGCGAGAACGTATGAGACAAGCTCCACAGGGTGATTTATCAACGAGAGTACAATCTTCAACATAATAAAAAAGTAAAGGAATTATTTTACAAGAAACGATGGCGAGTTTACCAGTTTTGGACGATGAGAAGCTGAAGCTTGTCCAAGATTTGGAGATAGAGATGATGTCAGATATGTACAATCGAATGACATCAGCCTGTCACAGGAAATGCATTCCACCAAAGTACAGTGAACCTGAACTTGGTAAGGGTGAATCTATTTGCTTAGATCGCTGTATTGCCAAGTATCTGGATGTTCATGAAAAAATTGGGAAGAAACTGACACAACTGTCAATGCAAGAGGAGAGCTTCCTAAAAGGCAAGATTGGTGAACAATCGAAAGTTTAACTGTTAATTCATCGTTAGGCATTTCTTATATCAGACTAAATGGCATTCTTTTCGTTGAGCTGCTACATCTTGCATCTGTACAAGCTGGGATTTGTATGTAGTGCTACTTTCTGTACTTAGAAACTATAATAAAAACAATACGAACGATAATTGTCAAACAACTACTGTAATCTTCCTTAAGACAGTCATGATCAAAATACCAGCTTTCTATGCACAGTATATTGATTCAATGTAACAATAAATGTAGGTACAGTACAAAGTAAGATTTTTTTCTTGAAACTAATATGCTAAGAAAAAGATCTGCCGCTTTGTCATTGTTAATATATTCTAGGCCGAGTCGGAATTAAATTTGAGCATGCGATATTTTATTTCTTATCGATAATTAACAAGAAAAGTAACGTAAGTACAATGTCGGACGACAGATTAATTTCTTAGCACAATACAATGATCTTCATTTTTTTTTACAAATCGGTCTATCGAATGACAATACTCGATAGAGTTCAATGAATTCTAACTAGGTGCGCAGAATCTACTGATTTTTATTTTCCTTCTCTCACACTGTTCAGACAACTGCGACACACGCACACCCGCGGCACTTATTAAACTGCACGCACGACAATCTTAATCGTTAACCAGCGGTTTTGTCTTTGACCGGACGGCTCACAGCCAAGATTAAAGTATGTTGTCCTCCTCCAGAAGCTCGCACTACGGTTTTGTCTTCTAATTGTTTCCCCTTAACCATTACAGGAAGTTCTGCATCGTCTTCGTTGCCTGTACCTAGTTGTCCACTGCTACCCATTCCCCAGGCATACAGATCCCCTAGAAAAAATGTTGAATAATTGCTGATTATAAAATTCAAGTAAAAATTATGATTCACATTGAAATTTCTGTCAATAGAGGCGCACGATATATGTATATATTCTTATTACCTGAATCTGTGACAGCAAAAGATTGAGCATTTCCAGCAGCTATATCAATACATTTGATTAAATTTAAAGCAGGAACTGGAGTAAGCTTCTCAGCATCCGAACAGCCAGGTCCTAGACCTAGACGACCGTATTCTTTACGACCCAAGACAAATACTTGGCCACTTTCGTCCAAAGCGATTGTATGATGCTGTCCACTACTGATGTGCCTCCAAACTTTTCCTGTGAAAGTTTTTGATACTTGGGGATGAAAGTGCGGCACCAATTCTTTCAATCCAATCTGATGATAGTTATTCAAGCCGAAGACATAAATTTCGCCCTTATGAAACTCCTTGGCGAAGGTACAGTATGTACCAGCCCATACGTCTTCAAATTTAAGCTTTTTTGTGATCTTAAATATAACTTGGCCAGGTGTCAGCAGAGGAGCTATACCGTGGCGGTTATGTCTATCTGCAGTCCTCGATGCCACCCGACCTAATTGTCCTTGTTCTCCACAACCACATGTGAAAAGGTTTCCTAATTCTGATAGTAGTACCAGGTGATCAGCGCCTGATGCTATTTTTACTACTTTTACACCAGGTAAAATCTCTACTGGAGAGCGTTCGTTACCTCTTGTAGTTAAGCCCATAGTACCATGAGAATCCTGTCAACAAATCCGTTATATTATTTTTAACAAGGTTATCCTCCTTTAGAGTGTAAGTGAACCAAACAATAATTTACTAAATTTCTTACCCTAAACGATCCCCATGCAAAAACTCGTCCATCTTCAAGGACTGCAGCACTATGGCTATCTCCTGCTGTTACTTGAATTGCCTTTCCAGGAAGTTCAGTAAATCCTGGGATAGTTTCGGAACCTTCTTTCGAAGTATCCCTACCAAGAGCTCCTTCGTCATTGCAACCAAAAGTCAAAACTTTTCCAGTTTTTGTCAGGCATACGTTATGCATACCACCTGCAGCTATCGCTACAATGTCTTGGTATCCTGGGACTGTAGCAGGTCTAGTCTTTTCCATTATATGCTCTCCAAGACCTAACTGACCCACATCACCCTGACCAAATGTGAGAATTACTCCTGGAGGAGCGATTCTCAAGTCTGGTTTGACAATTAGTTCTGAAACTACTGTAATTCAATGTAGCAGAGAATTAATATCCATATTCCCTATGAGACGATGATAAAGTTGTGATACTAGTTTACCATATGCTCCAAGAGTGCAACTGAGTAATGTTGGACCAATATAAAAACATTAATTCGATGAACTTTAAATACTTTTCTAAGAATTTGCAAGCTTATCAAAGTAATAACAATTTTTAAGACTTGAAAAATATGATAACTTATGACACAAAAGTAAAGAAGATCTAACAAATATGACGGGAATAACACAGCTGAGCAATGCCTAGCAAATTAGAATCGATTATAAAATGAATTCACGAAACAACCGATAATATATTATAAACAGTTAAACAAACCTTGCTTCTTTTTAGATTGTTTAGCGTCCTTAGGTCCTTCTTCCGGAATTTGTGCGGTACGTTTAGTCGCTCTCCTTGGTGGCACTGTAAATTATAGAGGTTACCTTAGATTGGTTTATCAGTTTATAAATTCCCACATATTTTCCCCAAAAATTCTTTTAACAAATAAATTAATACCCAATAAAACATAACATAGTACGTACTCTTTTTCTCCTATAGTGTATAATAAAACAAGAATAATGATGTTATCTTCTCTTTCACTTGGTTGGCGCCAAAAATTACAATGCCTCGTGAACTATACGATTGCGCAACTGCCAAGGGGGTTAGAATTTAGAATGGCTGTTGCACCGGTTACTCCGAAATGCAGCAAACGTTTTCATAAACCACCAACATTCTGCCAATTTCATTGGTTATCCTAGGTGGTTAACCGTGTTGCCAACCAACAGGAGACTGCATCAAGTATTCATATTAAAATTTCAATTAATTCCTAAAATACAAATTAAACAAGTATATAAATTATTCAATGTATAAAGCAATGATACCAGACGAATTTGATCACATAAGACACACCCCACGCTATCAAATGGATTAATGGAACCGAATATTAATCAAAAATCAATTAAGTTTCTATGGCGTTAGTCTTGAATATAATTTACGGTAGTTCATTTAGCACGGAATTTCTGTGGCGATGAATTATATACATTTTTTAGGTTATACACTGGCTGTTTGAGGAAAAGCATCCTCTAGGCTATGTATTTCATTCCTCCAAATACACCGCCTGCTTGCGGTCCATTCTGTCTTGGTTGTGAGATTTGCTGCGAGCTCGTTCTCTGTAATTATGAAGATAATGATTATTCGGTATTGGTATTATTAAAATGCGTAACTTATTTAAATGGTAAACAAAGAATCCTATCGTTTTTATCTCGCACTTTTATAGAAGATAATAAAAGCTCTGGAAGATGTACGACAGCGTACTGAATATCTTCGCAAGAAATTATTATCGGTTGAAAAACATAGCAGATTAGCTACCATGGACAAGCCCAGAGATCAAAGAGCAAAGAGCTTTTTGGAAAATCTTACCTGCAGTGAATCCGTGGAATGTAATGTTAAATATTATTAAGATTTTATTACTGGGAATATGCATATATTTATTTAGTATTCTTTTACATTTTATCTAGCTATCGATGCTTCCGGTACACGATATCCGCTGGAATCAGATAAACACCTTTTTAGTGATCGTCACAGAGACAGGAAGTATTTGTCAAAGTCTGAACTCTCTCGTGGAATAGCTCGAAATTCTGTTGATACTATAGAGGCTTGTTTTGCAATGATAGAAGAGATCAGATCTGTTCGTTGTGAATTAATGAATGCCATAAAGCCTTGTAAATGTCAAAACGTTACGGATGTTAAAGATTCTGTGGATGCTAACTGTACGTCCATTTCCGTTGCACCTGATCAAATTAGACCAGAAGTTCCGATTAGGAAAAAGAAACAAGGAAAAAGAAATGAGGAGCGAGAAGCTACGTTAAATTGCACGACTAACTCGAGAAGTGCTGTAGAAAACACTCCAGGATTTCCAAAAACTTGTAATAATTGTACAAGGAATGAAACGGGAACTGAAAACTGTTTCAGAGCCCAGGGTAGAAAATGTAAAAATCGATGTGCATGCGGAAAGCCCTGTCGCACCTGCTGTACTTGCAAATTTTTGGGAAACGTGTGCACTTGCAAAAAGAAGAGTTTTACTTTCCTAAGGTACTTTTGCACCTGCAGAATCAGTATTAAATAAGTATTAAATGCATTGATGAGAAACCTTTTAGAGTGCCTTCTAGCTGTTATACTCCAAAATCCTGCTCAGCACGAAGAATTTACCATCCTCGTGATTTTAATGCATGCGCTTCAATGCCTACTCGTGGAAGCTGTCGGAGCTGCACAATGCGCAGATGCAGCAAACCCACAATAATCAGACAAACTTGGTGCTGCTGGCCATGCATATGAGTATCTATGATTTTATGTTTAAAAAAGAACAAAAAAACAATATAATGTATTTTTGAGTAATATCTGTCTGCAGCAGATGGCACCCAGAAGAAGTCAATATCTCATGGAAGAGTTTGATGTATTTTTTCATGATAACATGGTACAAATAAGATGGAAAAGGAAGTAACTAAAGTTATAGCAATACTCTCTCGTGGTATAAAACAACGACTGATAACACACCAAGGTATGGGTCAAAAGAATTTACATAATCTTGGATCGGTAATTACTATTCCATACATACGCATGAGAAATTAGGCATTCCTTGTTTTCGGTTATTATTAAAAATATTCATCTAAATGTGTCTCTGTACAAGATATGATATCAGTAATGGTTCAAGAAACGGAAATATGCGTTCAGACTAGATTAGGAACGTATTTATTATATATATAATCAGGATGCGTGTATGCACGTCGACCAAGTGTTCTGGACAAATACAAAGGTCAGCGAGGTAACCCGAGATTATCTCGAAAACGTTGCTATAAAAGACTCGTCGCGAAGCAGATCGGTACGTACACCTCAACCCGGTCGTCGTCGTCTTCATTGTCGTCGTCGTCGTCATAGTTGTCAGAGCTGTCGCTGTGAGTTTAAATTTGCGTTAGAAGATGTTGAGGTACCTGGTGGTACTAGCGGCGGCTAGCTGCTGTCTGGTCGTGGCTTCGTCGAATTTTCCTACCAAGACAGCCGACAAGGATTTCCTTCTGAAGCAGCAAAAGGTTTACCAGCTGCTGTACCATGTCCACCAGCCGGATATAATTCTACCTGAACTCTACAAGGAAGGCATGGCATGGAATATCGAAGACAATTACAACCTCTACGACGACGTGGTAATTAAAGACTTTCAATAATATTTTTAATGTCATCCCGAGGTTCCTATAACTGACCAACGTCGATTGTCTTTTATGATCTTTCAGAAATGCGTCCAAGAGTTCATGGAGAGATACCGGTATGGTATGCTTCCACGTGGACAAGTCGATTCCATCTACTACCAGAACATCCTAGAGGAGACCAAGTGCCTCTTCTTCGTCTTCTATCACGCAAAGAACTTCGACACCTTCTACAAGACTGCCGCCTGGGCCCGTGTTCATATCAACGAGGGAGTCTTCACCTACGCCTTCTACTTGGCTGTGATCCACAGACCTGACACCGCATACATCCAACTTCCAGCACCCTACGAGATGAATCCTTATTATTTCTTTAATAATGAGATCATGGAGAAGGCACACCATGCTAAATTCTTTGGCAACCTTGGTAAAGTTTTCTACAGTACATACTTCCTGCTATTGTCTTTTTTCGCATTAACATATTGTTAATTTCATCATTTTCTTGCCATGCAGAACATCAAGGTCCCAGTGGTCAAGATACCTACATCATCCTAGCAAATTACAGCGCGTGGTACCTGGCTCGTGAGGATGACTACGAGAGACGCCTCAATTACTTTACCGAGGATATTGGACTGAATTCTTACTACTTCTACTTCAGACAAAATTACCCAACTTGGCTTAAGAGCGAAGACTTCTCCTGGGATCGCAATTTCCGTGGTGAAGAGTATCTTTATGGACACAAACAGATTCTCACTCGATACTATCTTGAGCGTCTTTCTAACGATCTTGGCACTATTGAGGACTTTGATTGGAGTCAAGAATTCCCTATTGGTTACTATCCATCGTTGACCTATAACAATGGTCTTCAATTCCCAATTCGTCCTAAGTGGACCAATATTCCCTCTTATAAGTACAAATACTTAAAGGTACGTTTTTTAAGTTCCAAAGTGAATTCTTACTGATACCAGGAACATGAGCACGTTCACTTCTTTGTAAACTGATAATGATTTTAGTTGTCTTTTGTCCATTTTATTTAGGAAGTACAAGACGTGGAACACCGTATCACCTCAGCTATTGATTCTGGCTTCATAATTGACGCCGACGGCAAACTTATCAAGATCACCACACCAGAAGGTCTCAACATCCTAGGTAACATCATCGAAGGAAATTGGGATTCCCCTAATCCCAACTTCTACAGAAGCATCGATGTTCTTATGAGAAAGATCTTCGGCTACAACCTGGAGCCTGCGAGCAAGTATCAAATATATCCTAGCGCGCTGGAACATTATTCTACCAGCTTGAGGGACCCAGCTTTCTACCGCATTTACAAGAGGATCGTTTCTTACTATCTGAGGTAAAATTTATACTGGTATCAAGAGACAAAGAAGAAAAGTAACGAGTAAAGAGAATTTGCTTATCGTTGTTCTTGCTTCAGATACAAGAATCAACTAACACCCTATGTACAATCTGAGGTCGTCTTCCCTGAACTGAAGATCAACTCAGCATCTGTTGACAAGTTGATCACGTACTTCGAATACTTTGATGCCCTCTTGAGCAATGGTATCCTCGTCGACAGTGCTCAGGAGGCTGAGTCCTATAACGTCAAGGCTAGACAATACCGTCTCAACCACAAACCCTTCTCCTTCCACCTGGACATCAACAGCGAGAAGCCAATGAAGGCAGTGGTCCGTATTTTCCTAGGACCCAAGTACAATGTCCTTGGCAATGTCCTGGATCTATCTGAAAACTACTACAACTTCTATGAAATAGATCAGTTCAACGTTAACCGTTAGTACCATCTTCTAGAAATGCCACAGCACCTAGTGAATCACAGTTTCAAATACTCGTGTACATTTTCTTTCAGTGGTTGCTGGAACGAACAAGGTCGTGCGTAAGAGTTCAGATGCCTTCTTCACTGCACCGGATACTACGTCCAGCGACTACTTCTACAAGAACATTCTCAAGGGTATCGACGGCTCCGGGAGTGTCGTTTACGAGGAACGTCTATTTGGTTTCCCAGAGAGACTTCTTCTGCCTAAGGGTAAAACCGGGGGTATGCCCTTCCAGCTGTTCTTCCACGTCAGCCCTGTAAACGAGGAGTACACATATTCATCAAGAATCTGGGGAACGATCCCAGTTGATCGTAGGCCTTTCGGCTACCCACTGGACAGACCCGTCCACGCCTTCCAATTCCACGGACCCAATATGCTCTTTAAGGATATCCTAATCGTACACAAAGAAGAGAGTGATTTCAATGTAACTATCTAATCACTGGTCAATCAATCTTGATAACATATTCTCTAAACTGCTCACTCAATCCACTTCCTATGCTGACTCACCTATAGTTATTTACTTACTTTCTTACTTACTTATCCTAGTTACTCGCATATGCGGTTACGTTGTCGCTATGTCCCGGTAGCATGAATAAATTTTTATTATTTTAACATTGGTTACAATTCTTTATTACCAATCTTCCCACTCTATCACCAATCCTTATGTTCATCCGATACAAACTCATCGAGTATTCGGTCATCCTCAACTACCATGTCGTTTTGCCTTATGTGCGCTCGAACACCAACCTAACTGTACTCTACGCGACGCGTATAACAGTACCTCCACGTTATGCTAAATATCTACGCCCACCTTATTAGCGTTCCTGGCAAACGGCATCCTTATCCCATACTGGGACTGTTTTCTAACTAAGTATTATGATACTCCTTGAATTCTATAAAGAGACTAGTTGGAACTCCGTATAAAGTTTTTATCCAGTTTTTCTCTACCTAGTACAACCATAAAGCGATCAGGATGCAACTGCTCTTACAGAATGTAAGAGACGTTCTTATCGGTCAAGGTCGTATGCGTTTTTCCAGAATGGTCTCCCAAGGAAGGAGATATAGGAAGGGGCAAGAATGTGGAACGTTAACCTGGCCGAGTGAGGAAGCCAGAGTGAAGAACCGGGTGAAGGTAGGAGTTGCTCACGGAAGCGTTATTCGTTGCTTCAAGAACGTTAGTTTCAGTTAGTTTCCACGAGACCGTCGTACTACCAGGACACACAAGACTATCTCTTAATCATCAAGCATCCTGACCTACTAGCACCATGGAATTTCGTACCTTTATTGTAAGACAGTCATATAATCTCTTACAATTGCATCGCTCTAATGGAATTTTAATTAATCATTAGTAATTCCTTGCACATCCGTTTTTCTATATTCTACGACTTTCCACCTGCACCAACCAACCAGATTCTTTTATCTTAACTTGTAAAACAGCTTCTATCTGGTACATTGCTAACTATCCTAACGGCTTTATCTATGTATATATTGTTAATGTACTCATTATTATTAAACTGGAACCAAGGTACATCTTTGTTCAATGTGCTTATTCTTTCCTTTAATGCTAACGCTTAGTATACGACATCTTGATCCTTGTTAGGATTATCAGTAAGATATCCGTTACTGTAGACCTGGGTCAGGCTATCGCATATTAATAGAGCAAGTGGACCAGGTACCGTTAACGCAGAAGCTAACTTAACGGGTACATTGCTCAGCTGATGGGCAGGTGTGCTGTATCGACTTTATATGAGGCTGTATATGTCTGACTCGACTAACCGATCCAGTTCGTTAGCTTATGCTCTTCGTTTAGGTATACCTTACACGAAGATGACCAGCAGCATTTTTTTCCTTATTGCATCTTCTATGGAACAGACTGTAGTTATCTATACGTATTCCATGATCTAGGAGTCCCTACAGTAATAAATGTAACATGAGAAAAGCTATAGTAAGTCAATGAACGATAATAGGAAAATATTATCTACCTCTGTGTAGATGATGCTTTTGTGCGCGTGCACCCTTGCGGAGGAACTGCGTACCAAGGATGGTAATTCTCAGGGTGATAACGAGGAAGTCGAACCTCCTGAAGGATATTATGCCTTTGTAGAATCACCTAATGCCGAACCTCCAAAAGTTCGACCACCGCCGTACATTGACAGCGATAAAGAATGCTATGGTATGGACTTATTGGTCTTATGTATTTTTCTACGAAGTAGGTACATTGAATTTGAGAGTGAATTGGTCTTTTAGATACTGGAAAGCAGGGACAAGGATTCGTGTCTGTTCATAATATTTGTGGAGACTTAAACAAAGGATATATCCCACGTAATCCAATGAAGCAAAATATTGACAGGCAGTCTTATCCATTGTGAGTGATTATTCTTGGATTATATTACATTAAAGAGGTTGTTATTAATTACGAGTGAAAAATGTGTCACACTGTATCGATACGATTGAACAGAAAGTTCGTCGTTTGGTTTTTAAAAACATATTTTTGCAGGTTTATCTAGCGAAAATAGAATAATTAACTTCAACTCTGTCGATAACGAGACAATTTATTTTTTAACTCGACTTAAATTCTCTAATGAGCTTGACCTCTGATAACATTCAGATTAAATATTCCAACAGCTTCTGGAAATCTCCATTGTTTCTTATAAAAAATGAAGATTCTAGTGTTTAATCTTATTGTATTTCAATGCTTTACAGTGAATTATTGAGAAATCACACGTTGAAATTCCTGAGCAAGGCTCTACCCATACTGAAGGCTGATGATTCCTTGCCAAAAGTCGCCAAAGTCCAACCGTTTTCACAAAATTCGTAAGTCTTTTGTGACTACGCTGAGCTATGAACTGCGATTATTAATCAAATATTTGTTTGCTTATTAGCGTGGATACGGACGAGAAACGAAGTAGAAGTAAAAGAGAAACTTCGTCTCCAGAGAATAGTGTAACGGATGCGATTCGCAGTCCACGAAAATTCTGCGAAAATGGTGGTGGAGTGTAAGTGGCTATATATTTGTTGTATTTTTAAAATTCTAATTTTAATTTATATTCATGTATACAGAATGTGTATGCTGTATAAAGCTATTCAGGGCGAACCCTTAGCCAGTTCGCCAGCGGAACGTCGTGACGATCCCCCAACTTTGGAATATCGACAACGTACGCCATCCTCTGGTTCAACCATCCAACAATCATCACCAGGTCATCCTCCAGTACAACAGTATCCAGCAACAGTTCCAGAAAAGTCTGAATATTCTGGACCACCGACTCCCTGTCCAGCTAAAGTTGAATACGCTACTCCTGTTTTTGCTAAAAACTATCAGGGCGTCTGGCGATACGTTGTGCAGATACCCTATGAGGGATACTTTACCCAAACTATTGAAGTCACTAGATGCATGTAAGTAAAGCTTAATGAGAGTCATTGTGAAACTGTGTCATCAGAATAGTTTTAATATGACTTATCAATTTATACAGGCAGTCCAGGTGCCACTACCTGGATGGTGGCTGCCTCTCGTCTCCCAGATGGACAAGTTTGTTGGTAGCTGAAATATTCTACCCGGACACCTTCCTGGAGGAGAATCAAAACGGAAAACTTCCCAGTGCAGCTAGAGAACCCATAGCCGGGTCACCGCCACCCGTACACGATTTCCAAAATTACCAGCAATATCTGCAAAAGCGTGCAGGCGAGAGTGAAGGCCGTAGCAGTCCTGGGTCGCAACAACATTGCGATGGCATGGACGAAATGGGATGTTTCCAGGTAAAAAAAAATTAATATTTCTCATACAAAGTCGGCTACAGCTGAATGTGGCTATGTATGATTACGTAGTAGAAAGTGTATTAACAACATTGATATTGCCAGGTACGACTTTATTACGACTGGTTCCTGGTACCAGGAAGTTGCAAATGCTGGCGACCGGATTACTTCAATCGTTACGTACGTCGCAGTTCCTCCAGTTCCAGTTCCGAATTTTAAATCTTACATAGATTGACTCGAGGATACTAAACAACAAGTATAGAAAGTCGCTAAACTAGCATGTGTCATTGTTCTGGTCGTACATTATTAGACGTACAAGTAACAGTACCGTGAAACACGTTATGAATATGATAGACGATTCGCGCTTATCGAATGAAAAGGCGTTAAAATTTTAAGAGAAGATAAAAATTGTATTTAGCAAGACCAAAAAAAACTTGCGAATAGCAATACAGTATGCAAAATAGTATTGACTAAGTCCATCAAGCTCGGTAAATTCACAACGTAAAAGATTCCTCCTATTGAGAATTCGAAGAGTTCATTGAAATGTTGCTTGGAGGATTTAACACAGTTAGAAATTCCGGGATTTGACTTGAATGGCTGTGTTAAAGAAAAAGAAACCGGTTCGATGTGTACTTTTCTTTCGTATTATACCTGATAGATAGAATATGATATTATAAGTAATATAAGAAGTAGAATAGGATAGAATAAGACCAATGAAAAGAATAAACATCCGTATTTATAATATAATTGTGTATGAATAAATTTTCTTTTATTTTCGCAATGATAGAAGTTCTATAAATATCCGGGTTGTGCCGGAAACGCATTTACGCTCTATTATACAATCAGTAGACGCATATAAAAGGACCAATCTGGTGCATGTCACCAATACATCCTTTTACTTTCTGACAGATAAAAAATCTAATAATCGCCCATCTCGTTTCCCTTGTCTGACTTTATTACCGAATCCTCCATATACAATTCAACAATCACTTACGTTTTCAAACAATCAACTGCTCATGGAAACGTCATCGTCATCTTCATCGTCATTATCCCCATTCTCGATGTTCTCATTCTCGCTGTTGTTATCCAACCTTTCATTTTCTACCACGTCCCTTCCTTCATTCGCTTCCTCTTCCTCGTCCAGCTCAGAAATTTCTTCCCAATTTTCATCAGACTCGCTGCCCATCTCTACTTCGTCCACGTCGGTATCTTCGTCCGAAGAATCTATTAATGATAACGAAGAATTCATTGAGTAACATGGTGGCGCCACATACTATAGTCGTGAATACCTCTAGAGGTCAGTGCGTTTGTATAAGATTTAACACTGCATTACCTGGCTCTTGATAAACTAGAAGACTGTCTTCTGTGACATTTTTATCCTGTTTTTCATTAGCACGTGCTATTTGACCTGTTATCAATGAAACTCTGCCTTTGAGTCTGGATAGTTCTGTGAGGAGTGTTATTTTAGCATCCACTACACCCAAAATGGGACTTAGGGATTCACCAATTTCTGGATGCGATAGAAGTTGTGCTGCATGTGTGGCTACCAAAGCCTTCAGCCACATGACTGCTATTTTAGTCCTGAAAATAAATTACTTTTGTATAGAAGAGTCAATAGTTACAAAACTGAAATAACAAGATAAACATTCTTACGGGTATGTTTTGCCTTGAAGCATGGTAGTCAATTCGTGTAAGAGAGGTGTAATCTCTTGCACAGGTAACTTGACTATTGTGCTTTTGATCAGGTTCTCTTTCTTGATCATGAGTACGCTCTTTAGGATCTTATCGTCTTTGCTGTGCAAGCCTTGCATTAACAATTGCACCATGTTTTTCTCTTTCTTGCCTAATGTATTACCAGATGTGATTGTGTCTTCATTTAAACTTAGATTTTCTAATCGGGTCTTCATAGGTAATTGAGAGCCTGAGGCAGTTGAACGATTCCTTTTCATTGGTTTGGTGGTCGTTCCTTGAATAAAGATACTATTAGTATGAAAGGAGAAAAAAGAAAAATAATCATTGTCGAAGGATCAAATTAATATACCTGGAAGAAGATATTCTACGTTCCCTTCAGTCTCTGGCACTTTAACTTTTGTAATGGCCCCTTCCCTCCTTTCACGCGATTTTCGCACATCTGACCTTACCAAGCATTGTACTTTATCGGAGAAATCTGGTGTGAGTTTCTCGAACGTCAAATTCAAATAAGAACCATAGGCCAGAAGGAGTTTTGCATCTTCCGTCAACTGCCCTAATAAGACTGGAACTTGCTGTACTAAGTCCTTTTGGCTTGCGTCTGAAGCTATTAGTATACTGATTGATGGTTTTATTGGTTTGGAACAATGACCATTTGGTTGATATTTATACAGATGAGTATGGCCAGAGCGTGTTATGGCTAGTACCATTATTTGACAATTGTCAACTACACGGACTGAAACGCAAACAGCTTCATCCTGCATAGTTAATGTTGCAACTGCATGTTTCTCTTTTTTTTCCTGTAAACACATTACCATATAAAAGAATTGCTTGTGCATAAACAGAATAGATTCTCTATCAATTAATCTTATTAAATGATTATATAATTCATAGAATACGGATAGGACATACTTCATTAAGTGACCACACATTTAAATATCCCTCGCCAGTTGCTGCACTGATAGCGTATTGACTGTTGTCTATTCTTATGGAATTTAGAGACACAACTTGTGTGGCGTGTCCTGTAAAACTAGTGATCATCTGTTTAGTCGACAGATTCCACCATTTGATGATTTTGTCTGCAGAAATGAGGGACTTCCCATCAGGTAAGACAGAAAGAGCTGTGATTTTGCCTTTGCCTGATTTCCATTTGCACTTTATGCAATTCTCTTTCATGTTCCACTCCACTAATTTCTGATCATGACCCGCTGTAAACAAGCCACTAGTTTCTGACCATGTGAGAGCTGTTACAGCTCCGGAATGGTCATATTGTAACTGTTTACTAACAGAACCTGCTGCAACATCGTACAACGTAACATTGCCATTCAAAGAACCCATTGCTACAATTTCCTTATCCTCTGGATCTTCTGATATAGACCTTTTCTTGCGCTTTTTCTGGAAATATACCATTACAAAATTATATTATTATACAAAACGATAGCACTGGTATTCAAGCAGTATGAACTAAGAACAACTTGGCTCATCAAATGTCACAGAACAATAAACAATATTAATAGAAAATATTAGTAAAAATTGAGGGAACACATGGCTTACTGAGGTTGGTCGACGGCACGTTGTAATCCATCCCAAAACACTGCATGGTGAAGCAAGATGTAAATTCGGTACGTATTCTTGTTTGAGTCGACTTGTCGCTGTTTCCCAAATCTTGAGTTTCCCATCATTTCCACAATACGCAAGATATTGTCCATCGCGAGAAAATGCAGAGCATCCTATATTCGCCATTTTAACTGTTGTCTGTTTACCACGCGGTTGCCGCCACCGCTTCAAATCCCGGATTAAAAGTTATACAAAAATACAGAGAACACTCACACGTTCCATCTCTCCTCACATTTGTAGCGTGCAATTCCTGCTTGCCCGCCTTTTAAACTTTGTCTTATATATTAATTATTCAAATTCGGCAAATCACAAACTTAACCTCACACGAATGCGCCTTCAGTAACTTTAACCACGAGGTTGAATAAGCGCCGATTCTATAGAAATTTGTAGGTTATAACGGGATACTGAATAATACCTTTTATTACGGACTGTTAAACTAGATGGCACTAGTAAAAAGATTGGGATGACATCTATGAGAATTTTATTGGACTTTTCACATCTTCCTACTGACTAAAATTTCAAAAGAAAACCAACGCATAACGACCGATGAAAGGAAGAAGATGAAGATTCCATAAAAGAAAGAAATATTAAGTTCGTAGAAACAAAAGGAAGAGAATGAAGAAAAGCTAATAATAAAAACTACGAGTAGTATATGTATGTATTTTTTATGTTACAAGATTACAGTAGTTTGGCACTCAGATCGATATCGATCGTCGGATGTAAAAAAAGCCTAACCGTTCGCTCGTAGCATATTCATTAATGAAAAATAGGTGATTCGAGTAGAAAAAACGCAAAATAAATGTCAATTAATGCATATGCTATCAATTACGAAACAGTCTTCTACGTTAAACAGTTTATACGGTATTATTATATCGCTAGTTCAATCGTAACCTTCCATTTAGAATGAGTAGAGTGCACAAAGTAGAGAAAAATCTCTTCCGTGGATTTCAAACCCGAAGGGTAAAAGTCCACCCTCGATTATTATCTAATCATTCCTGTGAAATCTTGAAGGGATTTTAAAGGGTAGATGTTTTAAAAAAATACAGGTCCTTGAATATCATGAAAATTCTTAGACACCTTGAATCATCGAGGTCAGTAACGGTAAAAAAAATGAAAAACCCAACATTAAATTTCTCACAAATAACGCTCACACGTTTTCCATCAACGTTCATTAAACTGTCACAATTTTTTTTTGTCATAATATCATCTTACTTGAAACATTCAACAACAATATTTCTTCGTATCCTTTCCCATAATAATCGACGACAATCGTCGATTATGCATTTTTTACTTTTCTCGTTAAACACGTTCAGCTACTTTTTATTGACCGAACCACCGTCTTGTTTCTCATAAGACTAGATGAGAATATTTCTGGTATCGCCAACGATTCATTTATATTTCGAATATAAAATCAAACGGCAAATTTAATTGACCAAAGGGCACTTGCACGTTTCGCCCTCAACAAAGTTTTATTTTTCATTTAAACCAAATGAACACGTCACACTCGATAGTAAACGAATGAATCATCCTTTTCATCCAGTAAAATGGCTGAACTGCCATGTATTTTCATACATTTAGGTCTTCTTTTTTTAATTAACCTATCATACAATCATATCTAAATCTCAGCCCATAAATATTCACCTACATTGACCGTCTCTCGTCATTGGGATTCGCGTCTCCTTAATATATTTCCTCAGTCTTGCTCAAACAATTGTATATCTGCATTTGGCACAAATGTTATCAAATCGAAAACAAAAGATATTGATAATGTTCGGTACCACAGATAACGCACATAAAACACATGCACGCACATATAACGTATCCGAAGGAGATTAAAGTTCACATTATTCCGTTTTTATTAGGAATAATAAAAGTCACGTTAGTCCATGATCGAAAGTCTTTTGAGATTAGTGCGCCTAAGCACCGGAACCAGAACACTTCTACTGTTCACAAAGAGAGTAATGGCATTGTTAGAATCTAGGACGTGTGATCCTTGGTCCAGTGCTGGCTCTCTGCTAGACCCAATACTGATTTCTTCGAAGAAGAGGATTAGCAGGACGCTGTGTTCCTGTTGCAGAAGGAGTAGGTAGATCCGACGTGTCGAAACTGCTCCACTCGTCAGGATCAGCCACGCCATAAGGATACCTAGCAGAGACGTCAACCTCAGAGCCGGTGATACTCTCCAGAGGACTCAAAGGTATGACCTTGCACTGAGGTAAAGTCGAGGGTAATTGTACAGTAGGTAAGACTGGCAAGGGTGTACTGGCTGTTAGACTATTGTGATGTTGATGTTCACTAGGATATCTTTTAAGATGAGGAGTCGTGGGCATGAGATGATCCGGTGGTCGCGGAAGTGGCATCACGCCTAGGGCGGGTGTAGCTGCGACGTCGGGTTTGTCCTCCTCGGCGTGTTTGTAGCGGTTGTGACGATAACGGATAGTAACAATGACGACAACGCCCAGTAAGAAGACACCAAGGAGCATACCCAGGATGAGGAGATAATCGTTGCTCATGTTAGGAGCTATCGCCATCTCACCTTCGTGACCAACGGGATCCATGGGACCAGCCAAGGTATTGTTGAAATCGTCTAAATCGAGTTTTATTCTATAGGTAAACTCGCCTGCTGCTGGTTGGAATGCAGAGCCCACTAGAAGGAAGGAAAAGCTGTCTGCGATTCCCTCGACCTCTATTGTTGGAAGTTTACGGGATACAAGATATATTACTCCGGAGGCAACTTCCTGGTGGGAGAAGCGACTGACCTCACGCTCTCTGGAACCCTTTCGTTCGCCAGAGCTCCGTATGATCCGTTTGATTTTGCCAAACTTTGGTTTCCTAGTTATCTGATAAGTAGGGTTACTGCTTGATAATTGGGCAAGGGGTGTAGCGTCCAGGTACTGGAGAGTCAGTTTGTTTCGTTCACCAGTTAGGATGATCATAGGCTTCATGATCATCAGGGGTACCACCTTGATCTCTACATGGATATTTCTTAAGTGGAAGCCACTAACCTGCGCAGAGAGTTCGAGACTGTCGTTGGCTACGCTCATATTTGTCTGCATGAACACTACACTCTTTGAGAGAAGGTCGCTTTGTCTAAAGGATGCAGCTTCCACGTCTCTGACGTAGAGGACTCCATACTGTGGCATTCGGCTAACCTCGTACAAGACCAGTTCCTGTCTTGCGTTAGTGTCTAGATTAATATTCTCTTCGGAGATGAGGGCGATGTTCGTGCCCTGTTGAAGGTGTACAGGACGCACGACGGTCACGTTTAGCCGAATAGGCAGGACGTGGACATTGAAGACAGTGTAAACGGGATTGAAGCGGCCATCCGAGACTCGAAAGTAGAAAGATGCTGCTTGAAGTGGACCAAGATGCTCGTAGATCAATCGGTTCGAATCAACGTCCTGCTGTACGAACTTATTCACCTGTTTGACCTCTGTGGAATTACCACCAGAGGAGAGGAGTAACAATCGGCCATAGGTTGGACCGGATATGACGTCATAAACAAGCTCACTAGCATCCGTATCTGGATCAGTAGTCAGCAAGTTCTCCCGCGTTATGGTCTGATTTTGATTTTGTACGACTGTGATGTACGGTGCGTTCGTTATCAGCTTGAACGGTTCATCGTTTACTGGACTCACAATCACTAGGACACTTATATTGCATAGAAGAATATGTCCAGGTGTCAGGTACACGGAGAAGAGAATCTTATCCTCGAGGGTGTCCGAATGATCATGGTAATACGTGATTTTACCAGACTCCATTTGTTCTTGAGTAAAAGTGGTCACGTTCAAGTCAGGTTGAAGCATCACATGACCATATTTTGGCTGTCCATTTAATCTAACAAGTATTGCAGGCTTCTCGATGCCGGCTCTAGTTTCTAGGTACTTGCCAATCTCAGAAATGTTCATGAAGACTTGAGCTGAACCACCTTCCTCGACGCGCACCGTCTTCGAGGTAACATATCTATCTAATCCACCACTGGATACTGATATACCAATTTCAAATCTCTGGAAAAGTTATGAAATTCATAGAGGAAATTCTACTGGCATACCTGAATTTTGGAATCAAGTGTACTTACCCGTCTGACCAGGGTGTCGGCAAAGTGAGTTTCTACGTCGAAAACGAACGAGTCATTAGCTGACAAGTCCATGAACTGTTTTGTATGTTCATAAACAACTTTACTCTCGTTTAGGTCCTTCTGCGTGAACCTGGCAACCTCCAACCAGATGCCCTCGCTGTTCTCCATCATAATCTTTCCCAAACGTGGAGATTCTCTAACCACGAAATTTATCTGTCTGGATTCATCCGAACAATTTGCCAGCAAGTGATCAAGGGAGATTGGCTTCCTGGTTAACGGGAAGACGTCGAGTGGCTTATTCTTGAGAATGGAAAGGTGAACTGCTTGACTTGACACTCGGACCTTGTGTTCCTCAGTTTCGTGAGCCCCGTCTGTTAACCTGAATGAAAAATCAGCGTCCGTCCCATCTGCAAACCCGGAAATAATTATTGCATTTTTTTTCAAACAGAAATCAACAAACCAACGTTCACTTGATACTCACTCGTATGCGTGAACGTGACGTTCGAGTTGCGAATGTCTTCCTGAGTGAAGTTTGTGATCATCATGGATGAGGAGCCTAGAGAGAAGAATCCATTTCTCACAGAAGTTAATTCGAAGACGATGTCCTCGGGCTGGGTGTCATTGTCAGCGGCTGATAGGTTATCTGGAGTAAGTATCACTGAGCCACCTTGCCAAACGTTCAAGTCTGATTTGTTCAGGAGAACAGGCAGTTCGTCATTCACAGGTAGAATATTCACCCAAACGTGGTAGGGCTCACTAACTTTGTCCCCGGCGATGGCGAGCATTTTGAATGAATCCTCTGGTGCCTCGTCACTTGAATGCCTGTAGAGGATCACGCCAGCGTTGAGGTGCTTGTTGGAGAACTTTTTCACAGAAGCGTTCTTCGTTGAATCGAATATCTGTCCATGCTTGGGTTTCTCCGTTATCCGGAAGTCCGTGACCTTACCCTCGTAGAAGCTTGTCACTACTCTAAAATCATTCTCGCGCATGATTATGCTCTTGCCCTCTACCACAGTGAGGTTAGCTGCCTGAAGGTAAAGCTTGTCAGGAACGATAACGAAGGAAACTTGGAGATTGCGTAGCCAACTGATTCCGTTAGTCGCATCGAGGACAAAGTGATCCTGACTCTGGTTCAGAACGGATTGGACATAGTAAACACGTCCCTCGTTGATGAGGCTTTGATCAAACGTCTTCACCAGAGTGGCCAGTTCTTCTTCGTTGTGATCCTCAGGATTTTGGATCTCCAGATATCCAAACTCAGGAGATTCTTTGACGAAAAAGGTTATGTGTCCTGCTGGAATATCAGGGTGGAAGATCTCCAGGTGCTTTCTTGTAACCAGAACACTTGTTGCTTCCTCCACGAGGATCGTTTGGTTATGCCGAACCTCCAGAGGATCCCAGTAACTCTCAGGGTAGACGATGATCGGTAAGACACTCTGGACTTCGGCTAGATTTTTGACAGATAGGCGAAAATGTATTGAGTCTTTTGTTAATGATCCTCCTAAATGTTTGTAGGTCAGGTCGCCGTGAAGGAGGTCTGTACTATCGAAAGATCCAGTCTCCTTGCCCTTGTTCAAGAGGACTCCATGCTTTGGCTTTTCCGTAATCACAAAGCGGATATCCTTATCCAAGACGTGGACATTCGTTTCAAGAGGAAAATCTTCACGAGTAAGGATGACACTACCGTTGAACTGAACCACCGAGTCTCTTCCAGTATCATTCTTGGGTAAAAGCCGCACATACGGTGGACTAGCTCTTATTTCCAATTGAGCGGAAGTATAAAAATGACCGTCGCTCACTCCAAAGCCAAAGTGACCTCTGTCTGATCCATGGTGCTTGAAGAGGATGATCTCGTCGTCGAGATCCTGCTGTGTAAATTCATATAATTCCTGGTTTGGTTCATTGAAACGGAATAAGGCCCCATTCGTAATTTCCTTGCGAGTGAACACCAGGTCGCGTGGTCTCGTCTCCAGGTCCTTGTCGACGTACTTGAGGTACCGCGAAGTTAGCGGTTTCGAGCTGTTACTGACCACCTCGAAGACGACGTCGACTGATCTCGTAGGTGCATTATCATTCTTGGGAATGATGACAAATTCAAAACGTCCAACGTACATGAAGTCCGCTGATTCGGAGTACGACAAGAAACTCAATTTATCCTCAATCGTCTCGGAGTCATCGTGAACGTAGTAAACTTCTTCCGCGGAAAGTTCCTCGGTTGTGAAGTAAGTCGCGTTTTTCCTCAGGAGTCTAGAATTCGAGTCATCCACGACGGTAATCCAACCATGAGCAGGTTGCACGGTCACGTTGTAGATGAGCCGGTCGATACCTGGTTCCATATTGCGAATTTTTAATTTCGGCTTTCTCAGAATTACTCGTCCACCCTCCTCCACTTCTTGGAGTACAACGTTTTGGATATTGTCGACGCTCTTGGCACCGCCGACGCCCTCGGGGATGCGGTGCTGTATCCTCAGTGATGAAGATATCTCAGTGCACTGTGGTGCTGAGACTCTGAAGAGAAATTCATCCTCGATATCCGAATAGGCTCTTTTGTAAAGCTTATAGCTCACTCTGCCACTATCAACGTCATCTTGACTAAAGGATTCTCCTTGTAAAAGTTCACGTTTATCAACAGTAAGGATACCATAATTGGCGACTCTTTCTAAGCGAAACAAAATCCTTCCCGCTGAGGTAATCAGAGGGTTCGTTTCATATTTCAAATTCTCACTTGATACCATAACCTCCTTCACCCCGGAGAACTTGATCGGTGATCTCTTACTCTCTTTAAGTTCCAGGTCGATGAAGGTAATCCTAAAGTCGAAAGTTTGCTGGGTCCGGATATCCCGGACACTTGCCTGAAACTTAAACTCATCATGCTCAGGTCGACCGGAACTATGGAGATAACGAACTGCACCCATTTCCACATCTCTACTGGTAAAGTGGTTCACTGGGTTCCAGGAACCGGATGATCCACCACCTGAACCGTCTTTTAGTTTCTGAAGAGTGCCAAACTGTGGTAAGCTGACGACGTCATACCGAATTTCTATACTTGAGTCATCAGAATTTGTAGCGAATGACAGATTAGCTGGTGTTAACAGCGAATATGAACGATGCACAACCACTAACCCTGTATTATGAACTAATTTCAGTTGTAATGGATACGCAGAGATACGCAAATATGCTGGCTGACTGCTCTCAATACCGTCGCTCACTTGTAAACCCAGCATGGCATTCGCTTTTCCTAAACAATAGAATGCAACTCATTATCCTATTGTGATTTTGAAAGTTCACTCAACTTCAAGAAGTTAATTACCATTTCCACGATGCACATAAGCTATTAGGCCTTCTGATAACTCAGCCTGAGTAAAACTGTCAATGGGATTTGAAGGATGCGTCAATTTTTCTACGAGGCCAGCATCGCTATCACTCCTAAGAACCGTATAGATAAGAGATTCCGATGGTGTGTCTGCGTCCAGCGCCCATACAAGTTCTTTACTCAATCGTTTCCTGCTTCCCTAAAAACAGATTAAAGAGAGTCTGTCAATTGGAGGATTCTATTGAAAATTTATGAGAAGTACTTTGACCCTAGTATACATGAGATATTTTCGGAAAACATCATTTTAAAGCAGCCACTGGGCTTCGGGCGCCTCTGTCATGTACATTATGATTAAACGCAAGGTCCATCCTGATAGTATAAAAATGATGATCAGTAAATAATTACTTGAGCAAGTCGAAGGACTTTAGCAGTTGGTATTTCCAACAATGGTGGATCATTGACTGGTGTAACATTAACGTGAAGTGGAAACTGCAATCGTCCTTGAAGATATCCTGGCAGAGTGTAACCAGCGCCAGCAGTCAATGTTACCTCAAGGATCATGCTGTCCTCCGTGCTCTCGCTGCCGTCGTGCATATATTGAATCTGAAATGTCCCAAGGGATGAGTGTGTTGATACGTAAGAGAGAAGAAGAGAGAGAGAATAACAGAAAATGAAGGAAAAGATATTATTAGAAGAAACAATGAAAAAAGGCAGAAACCAGAGAAGCAACGGCGTCTTGGAAGTTCGTATGGTGGCGTCACAAATAGTCATGCAAAAACATTAATGAGCAGCGGTGCCAATTATAAATAGAATCCGTAAGATCGCGGTACCCCGACGCATCCAAAGTTAGTCTTTATGGCGTCGAGCTATTTATAGTCTAGCGTCTCCATGACGAACCGGGAGAGCACGTGAGTCTCGCAGCCAGGATGCTACTGCGCCAGATTGTACGCTGACTCCTTTGAGTAGTAGAAAAACTCACTTTGTCCTGATTTATGTCACGCAGACTGAAGGCGTGATCGGTGCGAGTATTTAAAAGATCCAGAGCCAGTGTACCATGAACTGGTGGTGTGATTATATTGAACACAACACCATCTTCCTCGACGCCATATTTAGCAATGTCTAGGACCATTGCAATATTTTGACTCGTCACTGGCACGTGTTCCCCTTCAAAGACTGACAGTGGACTCAGGGCGAGTATCTCCAGGTTAACTGGTAAATTGGTGTTTGAGTAAACCTGTAAGAAAACTTTATAATTATACATCCTTAACTCCATCGTCCATGTTTCTGTTTAATAGGTGGACTACCTTGTAGTCGTCAGCGAAGTCAGGCTTGATACAGAGTGCATGCTTGCAGGTGCACTTGAAGGAGTTAACGCCAAGTTGTGAGCAAACCGCATCCGGGATGCAGGGTGTCATCTCTAAGCAAGGAAATGACCATACACAACCGACAACGATACCCTGACTGACTTTGACATCAGGAAGTCCAATCGCCCTCTCGTGAAGGATCATATTTCTCAAGCAGCCTTTGTAGCTCAAGTCACCAGATCGGATACCCTTACCTAGGGCTCGTGCTCTTTTGTTCAATTCAATTCCACCTATATACAGCGTCTCCGCCAGGTCTAGGTATCGGTTCCCACCCGATGGTAGGGATATACTCTTATCCTGACCATCTACCCCAACGGTTATCATACTGGGATTAAAGTCCACGATGACTCTGTGCCATTTTCCATCAGCCACCAGCATCCCGTGCATCAGCTCACTAGGACCGTTACCCTTGTTCATTAGCACTCGGATTCTACCCTCTAACAACTCAATTCCCAGGTAGTCTGCGTAGGATGATTGACCTGTGTTGTAGAGTAGGAGTCCACTCTCGGCAGCAGTTCTTAGTTCAAACTCCCACCTGGGATAGAGAAATTTAGTTTACCAGCTGAGCAGGCTCTGTTTATTATTTTAACAATCCCAAGCTATTTTCTCCTACCTGGAGCCAGAACGTGCAATTGGTCTAGGTATGGCGACAAAAGCCCCATCTTCCACAAAACTTATTTCACTAGCTCGTGTAGCGTCGAATTCTGGAGAACAACCCCATGTAACTGCTGTTGCTTCCGATTGGCTCTTACGTGATCTTGCATACTCGATTATCCTAGCGCCGTTGTAGACAATGTCTGCCATACATCCTCTGAGGTCCTCTATATGACCTGAGTATCATCGGGGATGAAACTTATGAATTTTGTTTAAAAGTCATTTTAAAATTGTCAGAATTATGCATTTCTCAGTAACATTGCATTTATTTATGCATTCGACATCAGCACTTTTATAAATTGAATACTTTGTGAAAACTGTATCGACTTCATCTTCAAGCAATGGAAAACCAGCTATTCACTTTTGCATAATTCGCGTCTTGAAGAGGAACGAAATTGAATATGATCGGCGCAAACAGCACGGCTCTCGAAATTCAATTTACATATTCATAGCAATTCGTTTGTCTCCCGGGGGACAGCCAGTGTTGGCGACGACGAGTCTTAATTCCTGGGCAACGTTGAAACTCCCGTGGGTAGATCTGCCGGTCCGGTAGATTCGTAACAATGTAAACTTTAAGAAAAGTAGTTGGAAGGGAAGGACAAGAGATGAAAAAAAAGAAATAAAAATAAAAGAAAATAAAGAGAAACGACGGAATAACTCTCGGGCTATAATATACGCAGACTCTTCCTATCTGCAGAGTATTTCCTTACTTTTATCATCCGCTTGGATCATCTCTTGCAATTTTCAAAATATTCACTCAGTTCCCAGAATAATAATCTAAAGTTTTTTGCTGACTTTATATCTAAAACAAATTGCGTTGGATTTACTCCAGCTACGTGAATAACTCTTGGCATTTATTTTGCAGTAAATACAAATTGAAATACTTGAAGAAACGATGAAACAGTCAGATGGAAAATGGATAATGAAAAAGTGTCAACAATGTCGACCAACCTGGTGATATGTTTGGACGGGGCAGACATCGAAAGACAAGAGTGAGATCGTGAGTCAGTAGAAAAGGATGAGGGAGCTTACCTAGAAATAGCTCGCTGAAGTCACCGTGTCCACCGATGAAGACACCATAGTGAATATTCAGCTCAAAAAATCGTCCCGGTAGCATAGACCTGGTGACGTGTATAACGTCAATTTGCAAACTGATATTGGCTTCCCTTCTAGTGATATTGACCTCGTGCCAATTTAGATCATTAAAAGTCAATCCCCGGGCACTTGATATCTCACTTTCACCTGCACCTAAATTTATGTGAACCTATGGATGCAAAAGGTCATGACGATAAGGATCATTCAATTTACTAAATAGACCAGGGGATTCCTATCCCCTGTATATAACAGCATGATAAAGTCTCCTATCCGTTGAACCAGTATCAGTTCAAATAATTCGAAGATATGGAAACTAGAATCATAATATAAACGGACCTTCAATCTACCAGCTTCTAGTTTAATCAAGCAGTAATCCGTTTTTCCAGCAGCGAGAAGCAACATGGCGTCTGACAATTGTGTACGAAAACGAAAGCTTATGTCAGTAGCACCCTTGGCTTCCTGAGTGGGTAAATAGATGTAGCTCTCCCCATAAAAGGAAACTATAAAGAAGAGAATCAATAATATCCATTTGATATGGACCAGCTATTCCTTATCAGTAGAATACATAGGTATATATCTGTATATATATACATATATATATATACAATATAGAAATGTAGCTAGATAAGAATTCTTCAAGATACAGTAACCACTGAACCCATACATCCCACAGTAGGTAGATACCTTTTTCATCAGACTGGCAGCGACCCAAGAAGATGGCCACTGCCGTTAAAAACATTAGCAAGCCCATTTCGTTGGGAAGCATCGTGACAGCCTCATCCACCTCCGGCCTCCCCTATTTTCTTCTTTTCTCTTCCTTCGCCCGTCGCTACCTCCACCTCCTCCACCTTTACCTCCTCGACCTCCAGCCCTTCTACCTCTTCTTTATCCTTCGCCACTTTCACTTGCTTCTCCTTCTTCCTCGGATCGTTGTCGTGCGTCCTTTTGATTCTTCCTTCTCTTTGATTTCTTTTCCTTTTTTTTTCTTTTTACAGAAATGGCAGCGCTGTTCCGTCACGACGACCAGCCCTTAAGCGGTTATCGATCCCACGTGTCATGGACCAGTATGCCTATTTACATGGGGTTTCGTCTACGGATTTACTATTTTACATTATCAAATCTCACCCTATGCTTTTTTCAAAGGTTGCCTATTGTACCTTGTTAAAGGTAGTACGTTATGTATTTACCGGTGACAGTTTGATTGCTTGAAGGCAATGTCACTGAGATAACCAGGACCTTATCATTGTATCAGTACAATTGTTAGAGAACTTCATACCCAGATGTATTAGTGCTCTTTTATCTTTCTCTGTCTTTAATTATTGTTATAAGAAATTGTATGCTTTTTGTCTAGGCCTGAACGAGCTTCTGTTAGTGCCGTTAATGTTCGTGTTTTTATGAAGCTTTTACCGCACGTGGCCAGTAGCGTTTAACAGCGGAACCGCTTTCATAGGTATCCTGCAATATTATTAAATATATTACTGACAGGAAGTCCAAAGTCCTTAAAATGATCAAGGATATGACCAGGTATGACCCAACTTTTATTATGAAATATTTGTTTCTACAAAAATGTGCTTTTATGAAACAATTCTTGATAATTCTTTAAACCTTTTATAAACAAATCTGAGAATATATATACATATATCGGATAATTATAGGCTCTTTATAAAAATATGTCAAATATTACCTGTCCTCGTGGTTTGCATCCTCCATCCGGTACTCCATATTGCACTAATAACCAATAACAAATAGTCTCTATATATTTCACAGACCAATAACTGATTCAGAAACGTTGAAAATTTGCATAAGGAAATAAAATTCAACCCTGACCTCTGACTCGAACTTTAGTCCACGTTAAGCCTGGTTCACTAGCAATAGGTCAAAATTTGTCACTGAATTTGTAAGGTACGAAAATCAAAGTAATATCAATTTCAAAAGAATCTCAGTGAACGAATCTCACAAGGCACTGGCCCAATGACTCACAATGTCACAAGATCTTCAACGTGCTCCGATTGCTCACAATTTTCGAAAATACTCATACAACCATGGGCTGAGTAATCGAGGTCGGATTGGAGTACGTAATAATCAACAAATTTGCCAATGGAACGAGAGAGACGCCTATATGGTAAATGCAGAAGTGTAAATAAATTCAAAATACAAAAGCTTGCTTAGCCGGTAGTCAGAGGCCGGGAGACGCGCACGACACTAATTTACACGTCGATTTTCTAGCAAACTCAAGAGGAGGACTCGCTTTTCGACCGGGCGGCCCTCCACCTTCTCTCTGTCTCTCACTTCGCCCTCTGTTATCCTCCTGGCACAGCTACGCCGTCGCCACCACTGACTCCTCTTACGCCTCCGATAGGACCACTAGCACCACCAGCAACGCCCGATCTTTGGGGTAGAGATGAAGAGAGGCTGCGTGCAGACTCGTACTATGGAAACACGTAGCCCCGGGTCTATTCTACATTAGACCAGTTTGCCGAGTAATTGTTTAACTAGTATGAGCCATTTAATAGATTTAGTTGCCTGTTGCTAGATCGATACGTGAATTGAACTATTAATGAATTTAGTATTTAAAGAAAAGGGAATGTCATATGAAAATATTTTATTTTACTTTGAAGGTATTTATTTGGAAGTAATGAATTTATCTGTTATTAATGTAATTTCAAGGAAAATTGACATTCTGTTTTAATAGATTTTCTAAGTTTTTTTTTTTTTACTTAAAAAGTACACCCGCCAGACTTATTTTTGCCTTGGGTTAATTGGTGATGCGCCGCGAGAATCGTTAATTAAATTCTCCCTGACGATGACGCGACCGCTTGATCGAATTTACGCCTTAACTTTGTTTCTTATAGACCGATGCAAAAAAAGATCTACTCAGCAGAAGCTCAACGTTCTCAACGAGACAACATTGGACGTACAAAGTGAGGAGCTACAGTTTTTGTCAGATTTGGGAACGTTACGGTTTAAGAACTTCAAGACCCAGGGCTGCACATCCGACAGTCTGGTAAAGATACGACCCTGCTTTCACTCCCTCTCTCTCTCTCTCTCTCTCTCTCTCTCTCTCTCTCTCTCTCTCTCTCTTTCGAAAACGAGCTAGAGAAGGGAAACCAGAGTCTATCCAATAGGGATCCGTTGAATACACATGCGTCCTGATAATAAGAACAGCTGTTGCATCTATGCTATGCAACGATTTAGGATGCATTTCATATGCATTACACGGGCTAGCCAAGAAATGGCGAAAACATATGAATCCCCCTTAAACAGTCCCTAGAGTAGTCTGATGCTGTCGGTCCAGAAGGGAATATGAAATGTATCTGCATACTCTATCTAAATGCATAGCTCTATACCTACTCCTAATAGCAGTTTCCTTTGTTTTCAGCCAATCCGTGTCTAATTGCAAGTAGCTTCATTACATGTTCTTTGAAAATGGGTCCATTATCACAGCATCAGATAAAGAGCTGTTGCGAGTGGCATACATTAGTAACAGTAGAAACGTAAGTCGTGGAATTCTAAGAACAGAAAGATTTAATAATAAAATTAAAATTGTGCAACGACACATTAACGCAGGACGTTACCATTTGAAATTTTTTTCTTTTTCACGTGCAAAATATAATGTACATAAATACATATGTATACACGTATATAATATGCGTTCTCTGCGCTGAAGCTGAAGTCATTTCATACTGTTTTTCTCCTTTATCGCGTTCAACTCATAAAATACTTTTACGTGCTGCCTGACCGAGTTGTTTGCGTATCCGGAAAATATGCAAATTAAAATCGCTCTAGTTTCCCGGTTGGCAGAGCCCCTTTGGCTCCTAACTGAATATTCGAGGGCCCAGGGAGCCCTCCAAAGATAGGCAGAATGCCTACAACGTAGAACTCAAGGGATTTCTCCAGAGGACGAGTATCATATCGTTATATTATCTTCAGGAATTATTCCAATTAAATTACTTAGAATCCGAGGGTACAAGAGAAGCATCTTGATTAAAGTTATTAATTAAAAAAAAAGCAAATTAACTTTCATGCATTCGCACCAGCTGAGCCCTGGTTCGCTCCCGGTAATATAGTTTTCCTGTAGCGGGTACGAGAATAAACTATTTATGAATCATTCCCAGAATATAATTCTCCCCCATGCGACTCTCTCGTTCACTCTCGTAGACGTCATCAACTCCCGTAAGCTCCCTCGGCGTCGTCCCGACGTCTCGTTCTTTGTCTCTTTTGACGACGGTGCTCCGATATTCCAAGTGTTCCCAGGAGACGTCGAGCGTCCCTCTGCAAGTAAATTTCACTTGGAAATTCTCGAATAAAGACCAGAACGGACCTCTAACGACAGGCTAGACGTCGCGACGCCCCTGACAGCTCTAGTTCTTCCCTTGTATTGATCCTTTTATTCTATAATCAGAAGAAGATAACTCCAATAGAGTTTTTCCCTTTCTTGCCTTCCCTTGAACTCCAGAACCAGTCCAGTCGGTAAATTTTCTCGAGCTAACTTCTTTCTTTTCAACTGTCGGTAAGACAGATTTTTGTACGTAAGTGATAAAACCGTCCGAGCTTCACCCGGGATATCGATCGAATTCCGCTTCTCCACGAAAGCTTATTGGCTCATGCGCCTAGTCTCTCCATATAACTCATGTCAGTAGCACAGAGACACACTGCGGTATTTCGCGCATGCCGAGTCTCCTCTGCCTTCTCTGTTTCCTTCTTTCGCTCTTTCGATCTTCCCTGTCCCTCCCTTACCCTCGTCATACGTCTATCAGTCTGCCGGTCTGTCTGTATGACTGTTCGTCAGTCAGTCTGTCCCTGACGAAATGGGACTGCTGGGCGTCGAGTGAGTATTAATCAGCGGACGCAAACGGATATATTGTGAACGCCAACCCCATCGGCTCTAGGGAGCAAGTTGTCTTCGGTAGCTTTTTAAAGAAACAGTATACAAGAGAGCTTTGTTAAAATTTAATTATACACAGGAGACAGAAAGAGAGAGAGATAGTAAAGTAAAATTTGTATATAAGGTTAAAGTTGAAGTTTTATCGTTATTGGCATTGACAGTTCATCCCCTAATCAAAGGAACGATTAAAGATTGGATAATGTGTCTAATATCGAGACTTTGTCCACTTGTATCATCCAGCCCACCGGAACTCACGTGATTCACCATCGAGAATTGCAAATGTAACTGGCGGTGAAGGTGCAACGTGGAGAATGGCATCCTGGAGACCCCGAGACCCAGAGACCCAGAGACCCGGAGACCCAGAGAGCAGTCTCCGCCCTTGTTCGACAAGACTCGCACGCAAATACTATCTTCTCGGATTCGGTCTGCTACCCTCTCATCCCTCTTTCGAGTCTGCCAGTCCACGTGTGCGTTCGTGCACGCGCGTTATGGATCCGAATATTAAGCCATTCTCCTTTGGTGAAATCAGGGCATCTCGCTCGACAGGCACGATAGGGAGGTCGGCTGATCGTTAGGACTGTGCCCGCTTACAGTGAAAAAGAAAAGGGGAAAAGATAGATAAGAAGAAAGAAAAATGTATCGTGCATCGCAAGTGCATCTGCTATTAACCGTGAGTGTGGATTATCGCAATCAAGTACATTATAGATAGGAACATAGAAGAAGAGGGTTGACTTTTGTACGGTTCGCTGGCTGGATGGCTGGATTGCTAGCTAGCTGGAGGATATGCCAGGTTGACGGCTGGTGGTAGTCGAATATCGAGCGGCGCGTGGTAGTCAGGGCGCGTGCTCTGGAGCGGGTTTACTAGTGAAGGTGAGGGATAGAGGAAAAGAGACAAGGGGACAGAACGGTGGTGGGTGCAAGTGAGATAAAAGGATTGAGGATAGTCGAGTAAGGGGAGCACCGGTTGTACAAGGGGGTGCTTAGTTGCCCCAGTGTGCAGCGGGCGGGCATCGCGGCGGGGGCGCCGTTCAGCTGCTGCTGCTGCTGCTGCTGCTGCTGCTGCTGCTCC
Organism: Cephus cinctus; assembly: GCF_000341935.2. Classification (NCBI taxonomy): domain Eukaryota; kingdom Metazoa; phylum Arthropoda; class Insecta; order Hymenoptera; family Cephidae; genus Cephus; species Cephus cinctus. The sequence continues at coordinate 21,094 of NW_014333620.1, read as the reverse complement.
TGCTCCTGCTCCAGCACCTGTTCCTCCTGCTACTACTACTACTACTACTACTACTACTACTACTAATTCCAATACTACTATTGCTACCACTACTACTACTACTACTAGTGCTACAGCTACTGTTATTGTTACTACTGCGACGTAACAACGACGACGACGAGGACGGCGACTACTTGGACGATCAGGCCGACGACAACGACAACGACGGCCGGGACGTGTAAAAGAACTGTGCGAGCATCCAGTAGTTAAATAAAGTCGTGTGCCGTTAGAGGCTGCCTAGGAGAGAGGCAGCTCAGAGACCAGTGCCATAATCTCGTGGAGGAGATAACGACTCTAGGGTAAGATTAAGTGCGGGATAGAGAGAAGGTGACAGAGGCTGTGCGTGACAGAAGAGAAAGAAGAGTCAGAGCAAGAAGAACGTGGAGGAGGAAAAGATGAAGCAGAGAGGAAAATAAGTGGAGAGACCAGAGTCCTAGAGCGGCGGCATGCTCGCCCGGGGGCTGCTACTCGGGCTGCTGCTGGCAACCCCTCAGGGCTGGGCCCATCGTCCAGCCCCCAGCAACACCATTCTTCTCGTGTCAACGGGAACCAACAACAACAACATCACGGAGGATCCCAACAGTGGCCAGGAGGATGGTATCGACGTTGATAACAAAACTGCGTCCCCGGAGCAGCGACCGTTGTTCCCCAGGGACCTATTCGAACGAGAGCAACTAAGACGAGGTGCCGTGATACTACACGTACTCGGGGTTATTTATATGTTCGTCGCCCTGGCCATCGTTTGCGACGAGTTCTTCGTACCGTCTCTCGACGTGATCATCGAGAAGCTCGAGATCGCCGACGATGTTGCTGGCGCGACATTCATGGCCGCCGGCGGTTCCGCCCCGGAACTATTCACCTCGATTATCGGTGTCTTCGTTTCCTTCGACGACGTCGGCGTCGGTACCATCGTCGGTTCCGCTGTATTCAACATCCTCTTCGTGATCGGGATGTGCGCTATATTCTCGAGGACCGTACTGTCGCTCACGTGGTGGCCCCTCTTCAGGGACTGCACCTTCTACAGCGCCAGTCTTCTCACCCTCATATACTTCTTCAGCGACAACTACATATATTGGTACGAGGCTCTCGTCCTGTTTTGCTTCTATCTCGCCTACGTCAGCTTCATGAAGTGGAACCAGCCCATGGAGAAGCTCGTCAAGCGGATACTCTATAGGAATAAGGTCACCAGAGTCAGATCGACCGACCAGCTCATGCCCTTGGTGAGTCCTATGATACTCTTTACCCAGCCTATCCATCCTCGATCGACCACTTTGCTTCGTTAATTACATTTCTTGTATCTCACTCCAATTCATCTATACGTCCCACCACTCTATTCCTCCTACTCTCAATTTTCCAACCCTCTTCACTTCCCTCGAACTGCTTAACCCTCTGACCCCGTGACCCCCTTGCCATGGCACAACACCCCTCACCCACCCTACCCAACCTCCCTCTTCTCATACCAATTGACAATTAACTGCAGCATTGGATTTATTTTCTCTCTCTCCCCCTGTCCCCCCTCTTCCCCTTGCACCCTCGCTCTACCTTCCTATAAATCAGGATATTCGGTCAATGAATGCCTCGCCCTTAGGAAGTCGCCACTCGGCAGCAATCGGCAATGTTCGATTCTCCTCGCTACCTGGATAGAGCACGTATTGTCCACGTCCATCTCACCCCGTGCATTAACAGCTTTCAACCTTTTATTTTTCATCCTTCATCCTCACCCACCTCCCCACTTTGAACCGTCGACCTCAGCCCCCACCATTATCCTCGTTCTCTTCATTTCACTCATTCTTCACGCCAATCTACGTTAATATCACCGCCTTCGCAATTAGCATCCACCTAGTCTCCGTTCGATAACTGCCAGAAGATGAACGTGCTCGATAACCCAATCGTTCCATCCACAAATGACCAATAGATGAGGTTGCTCCGGAAGGTAGACTTATTTTAAATTATCATTAACGACTCTTTATCGATCTTCACAATTGTCTCTACCAATACTTTAAATCATACTAATATCAATCTGCTTACAGATTTATCCAACTTTCTTAGATACTCTTAAGTCTCAGGAGCTACGGCATTGCAGTGGCCCTCCGCCCATCGTCGAATCGATTCGGCGAGGGGCCCTTCCACGCTTAACCTCCTTCGACAATGCTAGGCATCACCACCACCACCACCACCACCAACATCACCTCCAGCACCACCACCACCTTCACATCTTCACAACTGCCCCGTTCTATTTTTCTTTTCTTTCATTATTAAAGCGGCCTACGTCGCAAACTCTGACTTGTCACACCGATACTCGGCGTCGTCGTCAACTTATTAACTAATATTTATACATAGACTATATCTTTTAAACTATCATGCTTTAACGAACTGACGTACAGCTGAATGTATCCAACAATATACTGTCACTCACTGCCACGAGGCTTATAACTTTTATAAATTTACCATGGCTTGACACGTTTGCGTTTGCTTCGCACGAATCTTCAGTCTCCGTTTCATCTTATTCCAAGGCTTTAGCGACTGTAAGATTATTTTGTTTAATTTTACAATTTAATTCAAACGAGAACCCGTCGAGTAAGATAGTAGCTAATGACCAAGAATAAGGTTATCCTTAGAATGTCGCAATGGATATATTCATACTGTTAAATCCATCAGTACCACTAGAAACTTGAAAATAATCGAATCAAGTATGCTTGAATTTATTTATTTACTCGATCGTTCGGATATTTCAAATTATGCTGAACTTCGTTCAGCTGGAATCACGTATACTGACAATGCGATTACGTCTTATTAAATCTTACCGCAGTTCAAGCATCTCACTGCAAACTCATTCATCCGTCACAGCTATTCGTCTTGTCTATATCTCTCCACGCTTCCTTCCTTTCCTTCTCCATCCTGTCTGCTCTATTATTTCAATAATTGTGTCAAACTGCTTGGCTCGGATGGGTGTAAGGCCGCTTTTCAATCGGGCGAATTGCTCCCGCGATTGGGTCACTGCTTTAATTGGTTTTACATGTCGTGTAGAAATACGAAATTAACAACCACGCTGTTCAAGGAATCGTTAACGAGACTTCGATTATTGGTAACACCAATTTTAACGGGTTTTTAAAACGATTTAATGGACTTTAAACAAGAGAAAGAGAATCGAGTAAAGAGTGTGTGAGAGAGAGAGAGAGAGAACTGCAAATATTAAACACACGTATAACGCACGCAGGCATGCACGCACGTGGCACTCACTCACGCCTTTAAAAATCCCTCCTCTCTGCTCTGCCGGCATTCCGCAATCCTTCGAAAATTACCTATAAATTATCACAGACACGATCCTTTGCCAGGAACAGAGCCCTTTTGCCGCCCTCTACCGAGTTTATTAAGAACACCCAGTCCTAACTAAATTAATCCACTCATAGATCAGACAGACGCGGAACTGTCGTGACTTTTTAACAAGCGACGAATCTCCTCCTCTCTGCCTTTCGAGTGTTCTCAAAATTTACCTCGAGCGTCCTTTGAACTCTGTCCCGGGTAATCCGTGTTGTGCGCAAGCGTCAGGCAAAGTCGTTTGAGGTTTACTGCCTTTAAATAGGGGTCGATTTTTAAACAGGACTTTATCAAATTCTCTCTCTCTCTCTCTCTCTCTCTCTCTCTCTCTCTCTCTCTCTCCTATCATTCCAATACAATTTTCTATTCCACACCTATGTATGTATATACCATATTCCACTTACCTACTGCAACCCAGTAATTTTACATGCCATTCTGTAACATACTATTCGGTTGATCCCATAAGTAATGTCATTGCTTAAGATTACTATACAAAAAGTGACAACACTTATGGGATGATCTGACGTACATTTCAAAATACCTATATATGTCTATGCTAATGTGAATAAGGCTCTGTCAATTATATTGCATATTATTTATAATTGTAGTCTTGTTACGAGCTCTCTCTCTCTCTCTCTCTCTCTCTCTCTCTCTCTCTCTCTCTCTCTCCCCCTCCCTTCCTCTCCCTCTCTCCCTCTCTTCCCTTCAATGTCGAATGTCATTGTAACTTGGTGTTTCTTGCTTGCAGCACCAGAGCGCTGCCCAGGCATTGGTGAGTTGCATGTCACTATCTGTCTCTCTCTCTCTCCCTCTCATTTGTATCTCATCACTCTGTCCGTATATCCTTGCCCTATTCCTTTTCTTTATTCATCCACTCGTTACAATGCTCCTTACCGTTCTGTTCCTTACATGTATATTCTACACGATATGTACTGCTGTGTATACACTGCTGATACGTACTGCCTGTGTAATTACTTAGGCCACGAGTTTCAAAACTAAAGAGCTTTCGATTACATCAACTCGCGTTAACTAGTCGAGCTTTTTTTTTGTTCCCACCTTGCCGAGATTTCGTATAACCGCTTGAAAACTCTTTTCTCGTAATCGGCACGGTTGTTCGGTTTCAATTATACGAGATTGCTAGGCGTCGCGGACGTCACGCGTTTCACGCTCTCGTGGCGCTTACGCTTTGTATTCACGTACAATAGTATTGTCACGACGTATTACGTATAATTGTTGGCAGAGTGATCGAGTGTCATTTGATAAGCATGATAACCGGGGACACTGAATATTTAAATGATATAATTGAGCGCGTACCTTTGCTATATACATTTATTACGATATATAGTATGACTTTTGTATGACTATTATATTATCCTTGTAATGTGTGGCAACTGGGTCGCATAGATAACCAGTAAACTCTCATATACTCCAAATCGTAGTTCCAGTTGTATCGTATCTGCAATCAGGTAGATTATTATTTATGAGAGACGCAAAGTATAAATCTAGTTGCCGGAAGACTTACGAGAAAGGAACTTGCACAATTTAGATACGTACTCCTGTATGCTAACCTGATTGTCGATTAGTCAGTAGCTCAGACAAAGCTGCTTATGCCTCTATTTCGGTCGCCCTTGGCTCAAAGCGCGAAACCCTGCGAGCACTTGGCTTCCCGTCGGCTCTTCCGTTTTCGCAAATTCCGTCAATCGGTCTGCATTCAGTCGGAGATCCCATGCGGAAGTCATCGTGCCATTGGTGCTATACCGACGTGTATAAACACATAGAAGAATATGCAGAGTATCAATGGGAAACAGTAAGAGATAGGGAAGCGAAAAAAAAGCGTAAGTAGGGACGACTGATGAAAAGTAGTAAGAATTACGTCGAGCAGGAAGGGATGAACATTTCGTAAAGTTTTAGCGGATCTTGTAGCATGGCCATTGGTAGTCCGAAGAAAAAAGGCTTGGGGGCTCAAAAGCTTGTAAATGCCGGCGTCTGCACACTCGTGACACTCGACCTAGAAAATAGTCGCGCTGGCATTATGAAATTTATAAGAACCGGAATAAGAACAAATATAAAGAACGTGTCAGCAGCTATCGACAGCTCCCGATATGGAACTTGGCACGGTACCCGAATCCTTGTGAACTTGGGCGATGTAGGGCTCGGTGCATGGTAAAAGATAGAAGACGCTGAGGATGCAAGTTCCTGGTGCCACTCGGCCCACGGCCATTTTCATCGTTATTGTCGTGGCACGTGAAGCCCGATAAATTTTGAAGTAAGCTCGAAGTCAGTGATCAGCCAGGTACTCCGCGTGAATGACTCTGTATATCAGTGCATGTGTAAATTGGCTTATGATTAAAAACATGTAAGAACCTCGGGATCGTTACTAAGAAAATTTAAATTATGTTTCAGCAGCATCCGAACGCGACCAACAGTAGCGAGACCAGTGTGGGCGGTGTATCAGGGGCGTGCGGCAGTAGCGGAGTACCCGCGGCCGCTGAGGCTGGCTGCAGTAGTAGCAGGGGTGGAAGTAGTAGCGGCCAGGCTGGCGAACACGGGACTCTCTCAGGTCCAGTTCATTCAACGAGGGAAAGCCACGCCAAATTCAGGCATGGCCTTCTACAGCTGATGATCCACACGATCGATCCTCTCCACGACGGTCAGTCCCGCGCCGGTATACCCTCAACAACACTCTATCACTCTTGCTTGGTCGCATGCGTGCTAGTTCAGTAGGGCTGCTTATAGCTGCTTACTGGCCTTAGGTTGCTGATCGACGTCTCACCGTAGCTCACCTATCTAACTGAGCTTGTATACATGCTTCTGGGGATTGTACGCTCACTTAGGATTCAGACTCGACGAAACTTTGGAGATCATCCGGTTCGAGTAGCTTCGCTGTACCTACTATGTTGCCGAACTTCATTTTGATAGCTGCAACGTACGTGATCAGGCTGACGTTTTAATTGACTCGAACGAGCTTAAAGGTCGAAGGTCTTTGTAAGAGAGCACGCGAGAACTCACGCTCGGCCGCACTTTTATATATGGGGTATGGAGACCTGACCGGCGTGTAAGCTCATGTACTCGACACCGACCTCTGGCCCGGATCAAATGAATTTACGGGCAGTTTTCAGTATATCCTGAGTATCAGCGAGTGGCGAGCGTATCGAGGAGACCCTGACCTAGAAAGCTCACATATTGATCGTTACTTGCGAATCCACGCTTGGAATATTTGCCCCTTTTATCCTTCCTTTTAAGAGTTCCACCTTTCTCCGTGTGTCCTTACGTCTCTTTGCACCTCCTTCCTTTTCATCTTCTTCACTTGGATACCATCCGTGGGCCTATGTATGCATACAATGACTCGACCTCATCCTGAAGGGCCCAGAGTCAATTCTCACAATGATATTTGTCTGATACGTGCAGCGCGTATAAGTAGTCACGTTATCTGGATTCTGATAAGAATATCAATTCTTTATATTACTCTGGAAATATGGGGACGTTCGTTCCACTTGGACTGGTACTCGTGTTAGAGAGAAAATTTAAGCCGAGCCTTTACCCCGACCTACTTCTCTTTTCTTTCCTTTTATATTCTCATTGTTTCCACCCTGTTCTGTAGTTCCAATTCATTCCCGATGGAAAGCCTGATCTTTCGCTGATAGGCTGATCCTCTATCTACTGGAAGTAGTGCACGCCTCTGCGTAGCCAGAAGACATTCATCATCCGTGCCGCCGGGTCCTATCTTGAAAGTAGTCTATGACTGTAAAGAAAGGCGTAGGCACATTAGTATTTTATTTATTTGGCTTTACGTACTCAAAGGCTTTCCAATAATATTATTAAATTTTCACATTACTTATAACTCAACAATTGTATAATCATCACTGTTCAAAGTTTGTCTGGTTCTTGTATACATATGTAACTGGTTATAAATTCTACCGTACCAATAAGCATAACATCCAACCTTCTCGTGCATGCCTTTAGATATAATATTATATACATACGTATGTACTACAGGGTAGTCCAGTAGTATTGAATCGAATGAAGTTAACTGACGTCCGTTTGATTTCTATGCCAGAACCACTTTCAGGTGGTGTAATACTTTCGAGTGACTCTGTATACGTAGACAAACTTTATGATAAAATGTAAACGATGAGCATGCTACTGGTATATACGAGTGCCAGGTCACGTGATGTAGTACTGATTAGAGGTAAAAGGTCGTGCGAAGGACCAACAGTAACTTCGACTACTGATAATTCCTTCGGGGCTGCTTTACATTTGGCAGGCAAGGTGGACGAGAAAGCGACGCAGCTACACGCGATAGCCTCATTGAAGGTTCTACTAGACGCCACGAACCCCCATAATGGCGCTGCAAGTTCAACAGCGGCACAATACTCAGGCTCCAAGGAGACTGCTCTACAGCTTCAGCAGGGCTCACAGTTTACCACCATGAGCTCCAGCACCACCGCCACTGTCACTGGTACAGGAATCGTCACCACCACCGCGACTAGTGCGATCAACAGCAATACCATCAACGTCACTGGCAACCCCAATGCTGGTAATGCCGCTGCTATTCAGGAACTTCCAAATGGTGGTATCAATTCCGGAATGGACGCCGGCCTTGAATCGGTAAATGGATGTATTGTATATAACTGTTATGCATAATATCTTTGTTCATAAAGTAGGTAAATATATATGGATAAATAGGAGAGGTTCTAAAATATTAAATGGATCGTCCACGGTACTGTGGACTAATTTGCAAAATGTCCACTATATGGATAGTACATACTTAATGCAAAGTGAGAGAAGAATTGTTCGCAAGTGGAAATTGGGAGCGCGCAACGGTGTCCGCCTTTTCCAGATATTACCTGGTTCCTGTAGCTCCGATAGGACAGGAGATCCAGCTCGCTTTGTTCCAAATGAGCGAAGAAGGCCTTTTCATTTTGAATGTGCCTTGAATCTGGGTCAATGCTGCCGAGGACGACGTCGGCACCACCATCTACCGTCGACGTGGCTACTCTGCCTTGCACTACCTTGCACTACCTTGCATTACGTTGTATCGGCTGATATTACCTCGGGTTACGTTGCATCTCTTTTTCTTTTTGTTCTCTGACGTGTAACGTCTACCCCTAGCGTTCCTTACTTTAACCCGTTACATTGTTGCAGAGCAGCGCGGTGAGGAAGAGGGAAACAAAAAATAATTTCATCCAGCCAAGTAATTAGTCAAGCTCCAGTATCAAACATATACCTGACAGTAGCGCCTGCTTAAATCTCCTCGGTTTTTGTTCATCGATGTCCATTGATCATCTCTCATTAGTATACGTGCCTACGTTTCACAATGATCCTGACACGTTTTATACCTTGGCTCTTCTTCGCGAAGACAAATTTCCTGAAGAACATATTTTGCTTTTCAGGGCGAGGAGGACGAGCTACCAGAGGCTCTGGACATGGGCTGGCCAAACAACAACAGAAAAAGGCTCACCTATGTACTTGTGGCGCCGATACTCTTTCCTCTCTGGTTGACACTACCAGATACGCGCACACCCAGAGGTAGACATTACTATAGCGATGAAGTTTCGAGTCTGATTGGGGCTTCTGAAAATTATACTTTTTTAATATTTTTGTTCTTATCACTGAAATGATAACTGTACTACCTTGGTGTGACGTTATTCTGTTTTCTTTGTCATTTTCAGGCAAGAAGTTCTTCGTCGTGACATTCTTAGGATCCATTTTCTGGATCGCTGGGTACTCGTACCTGATGGTCTGGTGGGCGAACGTCACGGCCCAGACGATTGATATCCCAGCGGAAGTGATGGGTCTGACATTCTTAGCAGCCGGAACAAGCATCCCCGATCTCATAACGAGCGTAATCGTCGCGCGAAAGGGATTCGGCGACATGGCAGTATCCAGTTCAGTGGGCAGTAACATATTCGACGTGACTGTTGGGTGAGTTGATAAGAATATATTCGAGTGAGAATTGACATTTCATTATAAAGAAAGAAAAAATAATTGATTTGTTCAATTTATAAAATAAAATTGAACAGACTTCCGGTACCGTGGCTTCTCTACGGCCTGATCTACGGTCGACCCGTCAAGGTGAGTTCCATGGGGATGGTCTGCAGCATAGCAATCCTCTTCTGCATGCTGCTCTTCGTCATCATCAGTATCGCCTGCTTCAAGTGGCGAATGAATAAGGGCCTCGGATTCACCATGTTCCTCCTGTACTTTGTCTTCGTTGCCGTATCGCTCATGTTCGAATACCAGTTGCTGGTGTGTCCCGTCTAGTCGAAAATCTCCAACCATATTAGAAAAGTCGAGAACGTTCAACTGCGTGACGATTACCTCGTCTTCGTTCCATCATGCACAACGACGCGCAATACCGTTTAACGTCTGTACATATTGTGTATACATCTCTTCGAACCTAGCCGACCGAAGTTAATTACTCGTTATTGTTAGATCCATCTTCAAGAAAAGAAAAAGAAAAGTATTGTCGCGTCTTGTCGGAGGATAATCGAACCTTCGTCGGACGCGACCACGTACCGCTCAGCCAGTCCCATTGGCAGACGAGAATGCTTGTGCGCATGCGCGAGGGTTTACGAACGCGCGCGCGCATGCGCACTGCCGTCTTCTCCCACGAGTTGCTGCGCCGTAAACGACACCGCCATTAGTCAAACGGTACTAGTGTACTCGAGAACCGCCCAGTAGCTGGACTTAAACGTTAGCGCGTCGCTTGTCGTTCGCATGAAGTTATTATTCTACGGATTATTATAGCTTTAAGCAGAATTCCGACCCCGTCGGGCGTCATACCTTGGACATATCACGAGGTCGACGCTGCGATCAGTCCGCGCATGTTACTGCTAGGTGATGTTGCGTTATCGTTATCGTTAACCGTTGTTACTTGAACACAGCGAGAGAGAGACTTTGATTGAAAGTGCGACTCGCCCTGTATCATATCATATATATACATATTACTTCAAGTTATTATTTACTATAAATAGTAGATACTATATATATATATAGGACACTAGTACCTAATGATACACGTGACACAAGAGACATACACACACACTCACACACGCATACTATTATTAAATACTATATACAAATATTATACATTACATACGGGATGTGTGTGCGTGCGTGTGTGATTGCGAGTGCGTTAGAAAGATTTAGCGGTCTCGATAAATATCGATTAATCCACATATCTCGATTGTCGTCGATCGGAGAGAAAGGAATGTCGAGGAAGAACGAGAGTGACATAGGCACCTTAATTACAGACACGATTAAACGAACGTTCCACGTTTAAACGAACATGCATCCACTTATACGAGAGTTGCGTGATCGATAGTCTGGAAGCGTTTAAATGCGGCCTAGCTTTTTATCGGGTAAACCAACAAGATGCGTTCCCATCGACTTGTACGATGAGCGATACTTAATGCAATGTAAAGGCTCCACGTGAGAAAGAATACCCGGCTTTTTTGGATGTCCCGAGTGGGACGTATTAGGGATGTCGTGAGCTATTCTTTATTTTTGTTTTCTATCCTGTCACTTCACCATCACCTAAAAACTTTACCTAACGACTCTTTCTCTGCCTCGACACTTCGTATCTCTTCCAGGGATACCTGTACCAGCATCTTGCTACCTCTGTCGTCGTCTGATAACATTTATACAGCGCCATCTCGCGTCGTGTCTTACGAAACACGACACGACCCTTTCGCTCTATTTCTAATGTATTTACTCCAGTTACTCCAATCGTTCTACTTCTCCAATTTTGATGTTCGTCATCAAGTGCACTGATTCTCCGATGGGACGATGGCACACGTAAGGGCGCACTCACAAGTAAAGCGCATATCTTTATGTCCTTCCAGTAACTTTTTATTCGCGGAGGAATTTCTCATTTGACTTTTCGTCGCCGGGTCCTACGGTGAAGACTCGGCCGATAATTTTTAATCACCATATCTAAGCGCCTATACTAGATTACTATATAGAATATAGAAGTACTTGCATATAGCGTTTGACAGACGCGTATACGTACCTTGATGTATATACGCGCTTCGATGAATACATGACATATTTACAGACACGCGCACACATACACATACGTGGACACATATGGGAACCATTGGTATATGAGAGAGAGAGAGAGAGAGAGAGAGAGAGAGAGAGAGAGAGAGAGGCGGGGATGGGGGAGAGAAAAGAGAGAGAGAGAGAGAGTGACAGTGAATTAAATTAGCAAATTATGCGCAATACGATCTTCCCGATGTTTAATCACGAAGATGAAGTTTATGAAGCGTCTGGAGTGATTAGGATGATGTATGAGTGAAGGAGAGAGAGAGGTATATGGGTAATGATGATTAAAAGAAACGAAAAATGATGGTAGAGGACAATGATGACATTTATGAATTAGACTTTAGTCAGGAATGATCTACTCGCGATCGAGCCATCGCTTTTAAGTGATCTCCAAGTAACGTTTACATATCTAGGATCTAGATGGACCGAGTCCGGGATCACGAATCTCGGATTCCCGTCGCGCTAACGAATCTTATGGGTTAGGGTGTTTTGGCAATTGGCTTAGTGAAATTTTAACGTGAAAGGTCAGAAAAATCGTGAAACCGGGTGAAATTATTAATTTTTATCAATTATTTCTATACATATCAATACATTTTTGGGAATCCGAGGAGACGTGCCCTACTCCCGTTCGTACTTTGTACTTTGTATTTTAGATAAACAAGTGTGTATATGCGCGTGTGTGCGTGAGAGCGAGAGAGAGGGAGAGAGAAGATGGATACAGAGAGACACAATGAAAAGTAGTGAGAGGTAAGATACGGAAGGGATGATAAAATGTCGTAGGAGACTGGAGTATGAATTAATTTGAAAAAAAAAAAATTAATAACCACGAAAAAAAAGAAATGTGCGATTCGCCCTTAAAGAGGTGCGAACAGATAAATTATTGTAGATACGCGAGAGCGACTATTATTATGTTGTTAGATCGTTGATAAATATCGGCGGCTCGCAGAGTCTGCCGATCCCCTTTTTGTATTCGTACGGTACGTGACTCTGCGCGTGAACCCCCCCTACGAGTCCCCTTTTGAGAAGGGCAAAAGAAATGAAGAGCGAAAGAAAAAATGATAATGAATCATAGAAAAAATAAGAAATTCATATCACTAGCGTGATAACCGTGTTTTTAAATTACTAGCCAATTTTTTACGTTCAGTCATACGTCTGGCGATCGAAGTTCGTAGAGACGATAATTATGACGTGGATGTTGACGATTTCTAAATAAGTATTTAAATATATTCATGTAACTCGAATATTTACATAGCGTCGATTCGTGTAACAATGCAGATTTGTTATCGACCACGTAATTCTCGTTTCATAATCAAATTGTTACACGCTGCTCGCAAGGCTAAGTCGATTATAGATATTTTAGAGGTTATGACGATACATTATCGTTAAAGGTGGCTTCACAATAAAACGCGTACTACGCTCATCACGTTATGTTTTCGTTGGTAAACCCATTTATTATTGACACGGTCTCTTATTCATTGTCTCGTTCGCTGTATGGATTACATTGGAGGGCTCAGGTTGACAACGACAAGACACGACGAACGCACATATCAGACAGAGAGAAAGAGTGAGAGAAAGAATGAAAGTGAGAGTGAGAGTGAAAAGAGAGAGGCGATGAAAACTTATATGATTAATGGGAAGAGAAGGAAAAAACAAATGAGTTAACGGTATTACTAGCGAAATAATAATTAAGGTCCTAGATAAACGTGTTTCTAGGTGCATTTATGCTCGCCGGTTAACCTACCACGTTATTATGCTCGTTGTTGTACATGGTACTTACATAACGTCAACCACGGCTGATGACCCTTCACATATTTGAGCTTTGGATAATCGTACAGATTTTTTTTGGTGAAAAAATAAAAGAACAAGGAAATTTTGCAATTATTCAAAGCTTGGATATATGATATATATATATATATATATATATATATATATATATATATATATATATATATATATATATATATATATATATATATATATATATATATATATATATATATATATATATATATATATATATATGTATACAGAAGGACAAGGATATATTTATGTTGAACCCATGTTGCACAATTCTTACTCCAGTACTTTTTTTTCTTTTTGAGTTTATCTCATGTCTTTCCTACCCATCCATCTTTTTCCTCTCTTTCCCCAGACCTTCTCTCTCTTTCTCTCTCTCTCTCTCTCTCTCTCTCTCTCTCTCTCTTATTCTACACTTTGATTAGTCTTGAAACCATGTTCCTGTCTCTTTGGCTCTTATCTTTTCTTCACTCTATCTCACTCTATCTTCTTGTATATGCTTGTTCTTGCCGATTGTCGACGGTCGCACGAGTTTAATTAGATGAAAAATTTGACTGTTTCACTCGCTCGTTTTATCTCATTAATTGTTAATATCGACGATGGTACGCTTGGACGACTGATAATGCAACAATTGTATACTGACATTGTATTAACGCAGAGATTCTCGGTTAGTCGTGCAATTAAGAAAATCGAGGAAAAAAAAGAGCAAACGAGGATTTTTATCAGACATGATGGCCTAATCGAATCCGCACATTGTCCACACAATAGTTATTGTATTCACTGTTTTATCGCTTGCGTATACCAAGCAAGAAACTAGATACTCAATCTGCATTCATTCCAGCAGCAAACAATAGGGTCTGTTGCGGCGCGTTAGAACGAAGAAATAACAACAAAAATACGATCAATCATACCTTCACGCTGATGCGATTGACTTTATACAATTGTATTCTATTGTATCGGTAAGAAACACGCGCACAATTTTTCCACGCATCTCCATGGACTCATGTAGTGACCGATCGTTGTTACACGTGTGTTGTTACGCGTACGCATGAACACGGAGAGGCACACCAATGAACCACGTATGCACGCATACATACAAAAGAGAGAAGCACAATTCGCTATGCTTTGAAAAAAACTAACTTCATACTCATACTGTCTTTAATCGATGAATTTTCGAGAAAAAAAAATTAGCTCTACGTAATATTTCTAGAAATTAGATTTTTAGAATTTTCGCTCAGGCAACGGAGCGAGAGACCGCGAGACGCGGGATTTGTTCTAAGAGAGGGCGGGGCCATGTAATGTTCAGAGATGCTGAAGTGCAGGGAGAGAGAGAGAGAGAGAGAGAGAAAAATATGTAACGAGAGAAGTATATATAAGATAATATGTAGGAGAGTACGGATGCGCGTGGAGTAGAGATAATGTTCAGAGATGCTGAAGTGCAGGGAGATGAATTTTCGAGAAAAAAAAATTAGCTCTACGTAATATTTCTAGAAATTAGATTTTTAGAATTTTCGCTCAGGCAACGGAGCGAGAGACCGCGAGACGCGGGATTTGTTCTAAGAGAGGGCGGGGCCATGTAATGTTCAGAGATGCTGAAGTGCAGGGAGAGAGAGAGAGAGAGAGAGAGAAAAATATGTAACGAGAGAAGTATATATAAGATAATATGTAGGAGAGTACGGATGCGCGTGGAGTAGAGAGTAGATAATATTGAGAAGAAGAAAGAAAGACAACGATATGGGTTATGTTTTCAACTTTTTTTTTTAAATTGTCCATGCTCGAGTGACTGACGTAGCTAGATATTGTCCTAATTACACTCTTTATCTTTTTCTTTTAGGGATGCTCTTCTCTTGTCTTTCTATATCCTTTAGCTTGAACTTGTTTCTCTCTTTTCCTCCCTGTCTTATCTGTCTCGACTCTATTTCCTCGTTGTCCACGTCAAAATCGACGTTCTCTCGCTCCTTGTCACCCACTCTCGATACGCGGTGGCCGCGGTAGCGGCTAAGTTGTCCGTTAATCGAGGCTGACAATGAGAATGCAAGAGAGACAACTCGGAGGTTTCGAACGCAGCCGCAGAAGAGAGTTGAACGATGATGAAAATTGAGAGAAAAGGTTAAAAATATAAAGAGAGAGAATCGGGCGGTATATCTCACGATCAAGAGAGAATAAATGCATTGTTCCGTACCAAGTACGGCTATAGAGCTACCAATTAAATAAATAATAGAGATTAAATTAATCACATATCTAATAACAAAAGCACGAACGATGAAGGCCTACATCGACCACCGTCTCTGAACTTCTGTAATCATATTCCTGGTTCCTTGTTCCGGATCCTGAACGTTTCCCTGTTTGACATTCTTGTTTCCCGGTTATCATGTTCACCTGGTTTTTCCCTGTCCCTTTACGCAGCACTGTTTAAACAATCTCCCTGACCAGTCCTACGAGGAAAAAACATATTGTAATCTATTGTAGATTGTTGTAGATAAATTATACGGTTAAACCATTGTTACTTTTTGTCGACAATATAAAATACACAGATATATATAAGTAATTATATTCAGTCACCCAAGATTACTCATTTCCTTTCCATTCTTTGTGATCTGATCCTTAGGGAGAATAATGCATCCAGAGATGTGTAGGGAGATTGTCAATGAGCTGATTTTCATGGTACAAGTTTTATTCCGGTGTCGACGCGCCACTCGGAGAAGCCTCGAACCAGTTTATGATTGGTTGACGTATACTTAGTTAGTTTCGAAATTTATTAAAAATATAAAATTGAGGCTAAATCAAAATCTCGCGAAATATACGGAATATATTCAAATCGAATAATTAATAAATAAAGTGTTTGGAATATTAACATAAATCAAGTTAGATATTAACACTTGGAAATCAGAAATCCTGGCTAAGAATATTCAGAAGTACTGGAAGTTGTCCAATATTAGGTGCGCGCGAATCGTCGCGCAGGACTGAGGGGAGCAACCGGGAAGTAGGGTGAGTGCTCAAGATTGTGCCCAGGATTCGGAGCGCTCATTCTTCCTCGAACCGATCACCTATATTAGTCTCTTCGAATCACCCCTCTTAACCATGTCCGACCTTCTTCTTTTTCTATATTTATTCCTTCTTTACTTCCTTATTTCTTTATCTTTCATTCTTTAGTTTCTTATTTATCTCTCTTCTTATTTCTTCTCTACTTTTGTACGTCTATTCATTACTTTTTTAATTCTGAACTTCTTTATCTCTATTTTTCTTTCTGTCTTCTCGTTTCACTCTATTCCCTCTCACTTTCCATTGTGCTTATCTTATTTGTTCTATTCCTTTGGTCTGGTCGAGTATATTCATTCGAGTAGTCATATAAGGGTAGTCACCCTGTTAGAGTAGATCAACATTATAGATCATGGTGTCGGGGGTCACCCTTCCGCCTCATCCGCTGAGCTTGCTCAGTGGGTCGGGCTCAAGTTGTGGCCGCAACAGGACCTTATGGCTCTTCCAACGGGGGCCTTGTACCTACTATGGTGGTTCGTGTAGTGAATTTAATCAGCGTCTACCTTCCGCGTCTTTAATATAATTTATTTTTACTAAAAACGTTTTTTAAAAAAAATTAAAAAAAAAAAATTCGTTTTACTAAAAACGCTCCAATATGTCATATATGGAAAGGAAAGAACGAATAGATTACTTTGGATGTGTGGTACTTCTGACAAGCATGAATTTTTCAAAAATTTTATTTATGGAATAATCAGGGTTTTTGAATAGTGTGTTGGTAGATGAGTTTTAAATAGGCGAATTGAAGTTATTATATTAATCCTGAGAGCAGATAAGCAAATACGTGAGTGTCCAGGGGAGGCTGCGTAAGGTTGCAGGTTTGCCAGGAAGTAGGTGAACGCAGTTCATGTAAAGACATGTGGATCAGGATAGAGCACTTATTCTTCTGATAACCGTTTTTGCAATCTATGATTTATTTAATTATATAAAATTATATACTGGAAGTTAGTAACATTTTATATGAACTTTATTAATAGTTTACTTCATCGATTCAACTTAATTTGAATTATTTTATTGCCACCAACGTCTCTGAAAAATTTAAACCTCTATCGACAGACCCTCCAAAAGTGAAGCAACATTTATAACATTCTCTGTACGCAATTTTCTTACAGTTGCTTGAGTATTCAAACTCTTGGCCGCTAGTTTTATTCGATTTTTCCACTCTTTCCCACCGCTTTGATTCATAGAGCACATAATGATCTCATTGATATCATTCTGAAGCGTATGAACTGTGATTGATTTGAAGATAGATTTTAAATTATTCATCACTTCGAGTCTTAGTGTTTTGTTTCGACTGACTAGATTCAGAATGAAAAGACCCTTGTCGGAGAGAGACTTAATTACTGTATTCAAAACAGAGAATTCTAGAAATTCTTTTGGTGGACAACTCATACCAAGGGTTGTATCTTTGCTATCTACGTCAAAGAGTATAGCGTCGAACTGCTTATCTTGATCTGCAGAATTATGCAGGAACTGTATACCGTCCATGATCTTTACTTTCATTCTATCATCTTGAATCAAACCAAAATATTCCACAGCAACTGATAACATTGCCTCATCGATATCTACAGCAGTGATGAATAGCTAAGAAAATAATAGTATGTTAGAATGATTTTATATTGAATATTTTCGTTAACTTTTAAATTCAATTTATGGTACCTTTGGAAAGCATTGATGTAGAAATGTACATAAACCACCACCACCTAATCCAATGATGGCGATGTGATTAGACTCCTCTAAATCAATGACTGCATTGACACCAACACTCATATAAACATGATGTTCACAAGCAAGAAAACCTGGATCGATTACTTTTTTCACTTTTCCTCTTCTAGATTTAGCTAAAATTAATTTTCAATTTATTATAATTTGTTTTAAAAATATTTTATCAAGAGTTAGTCCACTGTGAAAATTACATAGTTTTAATCTGGCTTCGCTTTGAGTGATAAACTGGTTGTTAAGAAAAACCAGGCGCCTATAGAGATGGCCACCATCTCCTTCAAATTCTTCAACTACAAATGGTCCGCTAATGTTGCTGCTCCCTTTATAGCAGACTGTTCGTTTTGAATCGTTCATGTCTAAAGACAAGTATGGAATTTTATTTTTGGCACAGAGACCTGCTGGTGCTAAATTGCGGATACTCTCTTCGATTTCCTCCTTGATCTCATCCCAAGTTCCAAAGGTATGCTCTTTTCTTAGAACAACTGTTGCCAGTCTATCCAACTGGGCAGTTTTCAACAGCTGTTGTCTACCTTGTTTGGTACTGAACACCCAATCTGATTCTCTATAGGCAAAGATACAGAGTGAAAAATATTTTGGAGTACCTGCGATAGTGGAATTTTGACTGTCATTAATCAAGATCTGAAATAAAATTTATCTCACCTTTCTTGCGGAACTATGAAAGCAGCATACGACTTGTTACTTCTGTTTAAGAGCTGATCTAATACATGAATTGTATATCGCGGATTCTTATCACCAAGTCGATACAAATCTAAAGACACCTCTCCTGCATCGGCCACAGATCCTTTATGAAGAGCAGAGCAAATAAAAGCAGAGTGCTGGGCTGCAGTTACGGCAGATATAATATGTTCTATCGAGCTAACTCGTTCAGGAGGACCATCCACCAGAGTGAGTTCCAGTACCTGTTGAAATTCCAAATGCTCTACAAAAATAAATTTTAACAAATACTCTTTGCAAATTATATAAATAGTAATGCTCTAACTAGAATTCTTGGAATTACATACCGGTTGAGGTAACTTTGTAAACTTTGTTGCAATGACAATGAACACTGGCAATGAACTAGTGTCATTTTCTCGAGCTTGGATTTCGGCTTCATGACAACGTGATACTCGGAACATAAATCCAGCTGATGGAAAATAGGAAACCAACTTTTTGAGAATATGTTCTTGCAATAATGAGATACAGATATACCGTCCACCATTGCGTAAGACCCTAGTAATTTCCTACGGAAACATTGAATCATATTGCTTAATGATATAAAACAGTTGAGATTTACTAATACACAATTATAATCATCTTACAGAGAAGTACTTGTCAATTGTGGAAATGGTGTCTTCACTACTATCCGACATCAAAGCATCAAGGGTACCTTTGTCAAGGACAACACTAAACTTATCATCAGCATAGGTCATCTCTGTAGCATCCATGCGTTCGTATATTAAATCTGGACGACGAGTTCTGTTCATATCCAACATTTGTTTAATCACAACTTGAGAAATGTCAATATTTGTAATGTTTCTGAAACCAAACAATATAATATAACACTATTAAAGAATGATATTAAGAACGGTATTCAGTATTAATTAAACATACCTGTAACCAACATCGTACAGAACCATACTCAACGTAGAATTACCACATCCTACTACCAATATATCATCCTTTAATTTAACATATTTATGCATGTGACCGCTAAGCTCCGGATATTCACCATACCTAAAAGAATCATAAATATCATTAAATTGGTTATTCTTAATCGTTGCAAAGATTCAACTAAATAAAATTATGCTACCAATCGAAACTCTTCTTCCCACGCTTCTTGAAAAATGAATCCCAATAATCTGCATGACTGAACTCTTCGTGGGATTGCGGTAAAAGATTCATTGTTTTTAAATTATTATGAATTATACCATGCCTTCCTCAAAATTATCACCGTGAATGCTTTAAAACGACTACCGACATTCATGCTTGATATACATCGTGCGTATACTTCTTCGATACAAAGATGAGTAGGGAGATGCACAACGCTACGGTTTTAGGCAATACCAAAAACATGGCGTTAAATCGGAACGGCAAGTCCGGGAGTAAGATTTTGTGATCATTGTCTCCGTCGATAATACATCCCGTCGTAGCTGAGCGCTAAACGTGAACACGAACGTATAGATTGGCGGGCAGAGGTTCTCCGCTACTCACCGTCGGTCCTAAAGAAACCCTCAGAACGAGACCGGCAGTGATAGAACTTCTCAGTCGACTCTAAAAAAAGTTTCTGAACGTACCCCAAGGAGTCTGGTTTTCCGAGTTCTTCCGTCAAGTATGACTGACGTGATTATAATTCATCGTAAGTACTGCAAAGAATATTGGATCCTTCTTAGATACATTCAAGAAACAAGAGACACGACGATTGTTAGCAGCAGTTGCAGAAAGTTGTGAAACAAATCCTAAAACGGTAGCAGTGAGCCAGAGATAAGTAGGGAGATTTCAACTGGCATCACCTAACATTACATTCTCAAGCATCTTCAAATAACTAATCAAATTTGATCTTCTCTAGGCCGGATTGCAAACTTCTACAACATGGTTCACTTACAAACACACCTATGACAGGTGCGTTTAACGATGAGCCGAGGGCGCTGAGAACATAGTTTCTTTATTTATTGAATGCTAGAAACTTCTTCGGATACATGATAATAAATATATTCGTACGGAAGCCCGATAGTGACAATAGATTTCCTGGCACTTAGGCCTCTATGAGGACATAAAGCCAAAAAAGAATAAGAAGAAGGAAGAGACAAGAATAAAAATTAGTTGCACAGAAATATTGAAAATTTGAAAAATTAAATAAAGCTTTCCAAATACTATTATTGGATTTTGATTTACTTCCAAATTTATTCAAAATATAAAATTGAGGCTAAATCAAAATCTCGCAGATTATACGGAGTAGATAAAGATTGAATTGAAACTGTAGAATATTGAAAATAAATTACGTTTCAATTGAAATATTAACAAATTAGGTGTTTGGAAAATTAAAATAATTAATTAAATTAATAAAGTAAAATATTAACACTTAGGATCGGAAATTCTGGCCAAGCATATTTAGAAGTACTGGAAGTTGCCCAAA